>NW_027103803.1:0-175845 GCF_902728285.1 Clytia hemisphaerica
TGATAGTTTTCTAAGATTTCTGGCAGACTTGATGAATTAAATGTTTTTGTATTTCTTATTTTGTTCAGGAGAGATGGTCCAATCAAAGTGTTGTAGGATGCTGTGATTTCAATATCGATTAAATCGACTTATGAATTTATCCCATCCATTATTCAAATGATCTGGCATACCTATTTTTATAGCTATATAGTGGAAGCTGACTTTTGAACAATTATCAAATGAATTTGATTAAACTTGGTTTGCTTGTGCTTCATGTTTTTATCCAAGTTTCTCTTGGGAATATATACAGATTAGCATTATTTTTAGTTTTCATTTAATTTGAAATCAATGGAAATTAGATTATCTTGGTAAGAGTTTTTTATATTTATTATTTATTTATTAGTTTTTAGATCATCAAAATGATTCATCATATACTCTAAAGCTTTTTAAGAGTGTCCAGGCAAGATTGACAATGATTTTTTTTGGCAACCTTAGAGTTTTCTAAACATTTTAGAAAAAAAATAACCCTCAATATATAAAGTTAAAATCTGGTTTATGGTAGCTGAATTTGATTCTCAAGCTTTCTTCCTCGCCATTTTAATTCTTTCAATTATTATTTGTGATTAGATTATTTTTTTATAAGAATCGCAAGACTCAAATATTTGCAAACTTTTAAAAATCATGCTGAGCCTCAAAATATTTTTTCAGTTAAAATTATTTGTCTTCCTTTATAAAATAAAACAAGGCTTAAAATTATTCTTGGGCTTTTGAAATTTGAAATTATTAGTTCTTGTTTCCTTCCTCTTTTTCTCACGTTTGAGACAATACTTGGTAGTTGAATAGAGAAAATTTTGACGATTAAATGAAAGATTTTCCAAAAATTGACAAATTTGAGGCTTTCCCGGATTTAAGTAATTCTTATGAAAACTGTGTACTTTAGATTTTATTTCCATATCACATTAAGTGGCTTTTAACTTATCGATGTAAAAGCATATAATTATGAAATATTTTATCAGTCAAAATTTTACTCTTAAATTAGTAGCATTAATAGCAAGAAACGCAACTTGTCACTAATTATATAACTTCTAATTTCTTGTGGGAATTAGAGCTTTCAGCTGTTTGGAAAGAATTTCAGATTTCAAACCTTTGTAACTTTCCATTATTGTTGAAAGATCAAATCCCCAATAACTTGGAAGATTTAGAAATAACGTAAATTCCACGTTTTTACAACCTTTAGAAAAAAGAATTTAAATTTCCAATCAATGTGAAAATATGAAATTTTTGAACAGTATGGAAAGATGTGGAAGATTGATATTTCCTCGTATTTCCACTTTTTCGAAATATGGACTTTCTAATTGTTGGAAAGTTAGAAAGATGATATTGTGGAAAGATAGAAAGGTAACCTTACAAACTTTCCAATCGATGTGGAAAGATGAAATTTTTGATCAGTTGAAAGATGTAGAAAGTTGACATTTACGTATTTCCACTATTTTGAAAAGTGAAATTTCTAATAGTTGGAAAGTTGGAGTAATGATCTTTCCACTGATTGGAAAGTTAGAAAGATGACCTTGTGGAAAGATAGAAAGGTAACCTTATTAACTTTCCAATGGATGTGGAAAGACCATCATTCCACTCATTGGAAAGATGTGGAATTGTCACATTTCCACGCCTTTCCACACATTGGAAATCTCTTTTTTCGCCCAGTGTTTGGCGGGGATTTAAATTTATTAATTTTGGCGAATTCTGACAAGACTTGTAGACTAGAATAGAAGATTAACCGTGAGATTTTCATGCGGGAAATCCACTTTGGGAAAAAAATTGATCCAATGTTAATATTTGCTTAAAGTGATTTACCATTAGCAGCCTTAGCACCACCTTCGACTCTGCTCTTTGTTCATGGTCTCCGGACTCTCGGAGCAGCCGTTGCCGAGGCGTTGCGCAAGCGCCCCGAAGCTCGGCATTTCCGATTTGCCCGATTTTCTGGCTCTATATTCTTTCGGAATACTCGATGACCAAAACAAACAAGATGGCGGCTGTTTTTTACGATTTACCTCGTGGTTTGTATTTTTTCACGTCTTTCGAGTGTTCATCCAATATATAAAGTTAGTTTGGTTTTTCTCTCCAAAGTAAATTTTACCTTAAAAATGTAACTTTTCATAAAAATACAAGGATAGGCACCTTTTTTGGTTTTCCACTTTCTTTTTATAAAAGAATAAAAAGGCTAGCTCGCTGCATCCAGCGCCAGCCAAAAATCATTTCAATCTGTCAGGCAGTCTAGTCAGTTAGTGGAAGTACCTCGATTTTAAGTGTCTTCAAAGTTCACAATAACGCCTTTGTTTTTATTACGGAAACAAAACGAGTGAGAACAAGTCACAAAACTAAAAGTCAGTGCTCCGTGGTTGTGAGTGACGTAGTTTTACGAAATATAAAAACGACATACTTTTTAACAACTTTTTCCTACATCATTTTTTGAAACCTCTTGGTAACAGAATGTGTCTCTCAGTTAGTGGAAGTACTTTCAGTATAGACCTAACTAAAATTACGGGAAACACATATTGGACTTTGTACCCTATGCTGCACGCAAGCACTTAAAAGTAGGGTGGACAGGTCAAAATTTTCCCCTCAAATTTTGAAAACCAAACTAATTTTATTTGAAAGTCCTTACCTTTGTGAGAAAAATGAGGGGTCATTTGTTAAAATTGGTTAAGTAGTTCCAAAGTTATTCCATTTTCAAACCACAAAAAAACCACCTTTTCAAGGAATCGTCTCCCTACCACGCGCAACCAAGAAATGACCTTTGGACAGCACCGAAAAACATTAAAGATGACGGGTGAATTCTAGCCTTCCGCCTGGCGGGGCGTGAGGAGTTTTGCTGGCGCGGTCTGAAAATCAGCCAGATGACTGTTAAACTTTAGCTTATCGCTAATGAGCTGGAAATGATAGCTAAAAACAAATTTCACCACTAGAAAGCTAAAATCCTCAGCTTTCAGATGGTGTATGCTGCTTAAATGAAAAAATCCGCAATCTTGTTAAAAAATTGCAATTTCTTCTTATTTTTCGAAATTCCAGACGGCCTGTAGATTTTCAAATAAAGCAGCAATCTTTCAAGAAATATATTGAGAATTCCGGTTATTTTGACGTTTTTCGAGATTTAAAGTTCGGGCGAGAAAGCTGATTTTGGGCTATCTCTTTAATTTAATCGAATATTTCAATTTGAGACGGGTAGGCAGTCTTCCAGGCTATATTCGGAGCCTTGCTGGACCATTTTTGAACTTTTGGATCCTCAGATCCTAAGGTCCTAAGTGTTAAGTCTAGCGTTAAAACTCAGAGTTAAAACTCTACCCTTCGAACCTACTTTAGAGCACTTACAAATCGATTGTGGTTTCAAAACACCCGGTTGGATTTCCCTTTTGTCTCAAATATTTCTTGAAGGATTGTCTGAAAAACTGAAAAATGCTGATTTCTGCTCTGCGGGGGTCCAAAATTACCTGAAAACCTCTAAAATTCGTCTTAAAGCATGTTTCGGACCTTTGAAGGGTTGCTCCTGGCCAAAATCACTTTTTATGAAATATTAATATTTTGCAAAGGTCCAATTACGAAAAGTCCAAAACGTGAAATTTCAGGAAATTTTGACTTTTTTTTTGAGTTTTAGCCCCTAAAATTGAAGAAAGGGGATTTTTGAGCCAGAAAAATTGCTTTAAACTTGGAATAAGAACCCCCGCTGAGCAGAATTTGGGATTTTTCAGTTTCTCAGACAATCTTTCAAGAAATATATTGAGAATTCCGGTTATTTTGACGTTTTTCGAGATTTAAAGTTCGGGCGAGAAAGCTGATTTTGGGCTATCTCTTTAATTTAATCGAATATTTCAATTTGAGACGGGTAGGCAGACTTCCAGGCTATATTCGGAGCCTTGCTGGACCATTTTTGAACTTTTGGATCCTCAGATCCTAAAGTCCTAAGTGTTAAGTCTAGCGTTAAAACTCAGAGTTAAAACTCTACCCTTCGAACCTACTTTAGAGCACTTACAAATCGATTGTGGTTACAAAACACCCCGGTGGATTTCCCTTTTGTCTCAAATATTTCTTGAAGGATTGAGGTTGTGATAGATTGTAGCCTAATCTTACCCTGGGTTTACTAAAAAAACCGCGAAATTGAAAAGATGAACCAGCTCAATAGCGACAGCCATTTGTTTCAATGTGGGTCGAGAATTTTCCGGTGCCGTGGTCAGCGCTAAATCGCGTTTTCACCTTGACGTCGAAAAACATGAATATCTTTGGAAAGAAAATAGATACCTTGATGCAGTTTTTTTTTACTTCTTTCCCTGATAATTCCTGATTGATTTTAAAAAAAGAATGAACACATTTTAAAGGTAAGTACTAATGCCTTGAAGTTCATTTTTGTAAATTCTTCCTCGTTCCGCGCAAAAAATCCCGACGAGTGCGCACCCTAACTTAAGCTAAAGTCCCGCAAAGGCGGCACAAAATTCAGTTTTTTGAAGTTTGTAAAAAAAAACGCCACATAGAAGAACTTTCAAATTCAGTATGCCAGACGTCTGCGCTCGATAGGATCAATCATCGCATCGGAACGGCTCGATCCAGATCGTTAAGTAATCCATCGATCACATATTGATCCGTCATTGAGCCAATCCGATGATCGATCCTATCGAGTGCAGACGTCTGGAGTATGTGAATAGATCAGTAAAAAATACAACTTTTCTATTTTTCCTTTTTTTTGCAAAAGTTCTAGGAATGAAAATAAAGGGATGATGATAATTGAATAATATCTGTGCGTTATTGGTTTGAGAACGCGAAACACGAACCCGAACTACCCATGTCTAAACTTTTCAATATATCTCCAAAACTAACAGATTTTTTGAAATTCTGTAAAAAGGTCCAAGCTCCTGAATTGTTTTACTATGTTCTGTGAAAAAATCATAAACATCAGTCAAATACTCGTTCATCTATTTAAGATTGAAGACAAAAATTTGCGAAGAAAAATAAACCTTGAGCACAAAAAAAGCTTTTTTAAACACTTTTTTCCACCGAAAAACAAATAACTTTTATAGACTTACCTTCCCCAAACATTGAAGAAGCCTCTACTAATTAAAGTAAATGAGATAAGACAAGAAGCCTGTTGGCTTGAAGGCCCAGCGAAAAGTAACGTGTTGATAAAGAGCGTGCAAAACAGCAAATGTATGACCCTGTTGACATGGATCAAAGTGAAGACAGGGAAAATTTTTCCAAAGTCACCGCTGTACTTCTCATTGGTTAGACGCTTGAAATTTTATTGAATGGTCTGCTACCAACCGGCGCAGGTTCACCCGGTTGAATACTCTCAGGTACCGTGAGATTGGGTAACTTGCATCAGTGGAGGCTAACACAACATGCATAACATGCATAGCCCTCAAATGAAAGACCTGGCTGGTCACTAAAAAACAACTATGCAGCTCCGCTCGCAGCTCTACTCTACCATTTTTGTTTTGATTTAATTTTGTATTTTAATGACCAGCCAGGTCTTTCATTTGAGGGCTATGCATGTTAGCCTCCACTGATGCAAGTTACCCAATCTCAGGGGGGGGTGGAATAGACCTTTTTTCAAAGAGGCCACCCTGTTGAATAATTATGTAGTCCAGCAGAAAAACAATGATAAAACCATTCATAATTATTACAATATGCATGATACAGTAATTATGCATGGCTCTATCATTGTTTTTATGGCTGGACTACATAATTATTCAACAGGACGTCCTCTTTGAAAAAAGGTCTATAAAAATGTCCTAGGTGGAAAATTTCCATAAATTATGTGCGCCCATAGAAAAATATTTTAAAAAACCCGCGAATATATAGTGAGTGGGCGCTTTTTAACCAATTAGGTGCACTCACATATTCAGGGAGATATATCCCTGCAGGCATGTTAGTTGGAACAGACAGTAAACCAGAAAAATAATCTTTAAAAAACTTGACGATAAAATAGTTTACGGTCTGCATATCAAGGCTAATAAAATTCATGAGATTTAATGTGAGTTAACAGTTAATGTGAGTGATAGATCCAGAAATGACCATTTTCACTGTTCATGCATTGTAACCATGAAAAATGTTTCAATCTAGTTCAAATTTACCCATGAGCTGCATTTTAGTGTCAATTAACAGATTCCAGAATCAGTTTATACTTTAAATAATTATGTGAGTCGAGTTTGAAAAATCAAGCCACCGATCGTTTAATGCGACAGATCCAGAAATGACCATTTTATTTAATATATGTGTAGAATCATGAAAAAAGTCCCAATCTTGTTCAAATTTACATATGAGGTGCATTTTAGTCTCCATTAACATGATTCCATAATCAGCTTATTTGAAATAATTCTGTGTCGAGTTTGACAAATCAAGCCACCAATCGTCAAACGAGAGACAGATCCAGAAATAACCATTTTCACGCGTAGCATCATGGAAAAAGTTCCAATATTGTTCCAATTTACACATGGGCTCCATTTTAGTGTCCATTACCAAATTCCAGAATCAGTTTACTTGAAATAATTATGTGTTGAGTTTGAAAATCATACCACGTCCCACCACTGCTGACCACCGTTACGTTGTTTTTTGTTTAACAGCCTGAACAGCGACAGATCCAGAAGTGACTGTTTTCTTACGTAGCATCAAGAAAAAAGTTCCAATCTTGTTCAATTTTACACATCAGCTGCATTTCAGTTTATTTATTTCTATATCAGAAGCCATTATTTCCTAAAAAATTATGAAGTCCTTTTGAAAGAAACTAAAAATGAAAGTGATTTAAGGTTGAATTTTCACTCATAAAACTTTATGAAAACTTGAGCAAAGACTATAAGGTATGGCAGAATGTTGAAAAAAGGTTTATACAGAAAAATAATTACAAAATTTCTTTGGTTTGAAAGTCTCTTGACCACTAAAGCAAAGAAAATGTTCAAGAAAGTATGAATCAACCTCCTCGCTTCGACTGCCATCTTGTTTTGTTTTGAAAATTGTTTTGAAGGAGCGCGGAATCAGAAAATATATCTTTTATAGCCAGTATCCGACTTTAGCAAGCTTTTCCCTCTCCAGACGGCAAAATTAAAAAGTGTGTTACTGGTTTTAAGCGCCGTTTCTACCAAAACGGACAGACAGATACACGGACGGAAAAGTGCTAATGAAAGGCCCTATTGCTAGCGCTGGGCCAATAAGATAAAACCTTAAAATCAACCAGAATTTACAACCTTTCGTCCAAAGCAAAAGACGTGCTTTTCTAGCCGCCATCTTGTTTTAGAATGAGAATTATTTTCGGTTCCAGTTCCCACTGTCTTTTTTTCATCCAATCAGATCGCGCGATTTCACTTTCGCTTTCTCTAGTCCAAAGACTGCGGGATTAGAGTCATGTGACATCTCTATTAAAAAACCTGCGCAGAATAAAATAGAAATACAGGGGGTCACACTATTGGCTACAGGAACTGAAAGCAAACAATTATGGCCAATATTTTTGGTTTTTCTGAAGGACAAAATGTATAGGAAGCTTTACTGAAGGAGGGATAAGACTGGGACTATCTATTTAAAAGATATGGACAAAAAAAGGCACGTTTTTGGGTGATAATTAATATTTTACTTAGAAACTTTAATTCTCTTACCCCCGTCTCGGGCCCCGCTGATATGAGCAAGGGAACCATGTTGGCCACCCCTACTGAAAATTTCAGATCAAAACAAACAAGGAATTAAAATTAATTCCTGTAACTCGATGAAAATTGGAAAAAGCTGGTTTTTGACTGTTTCTGGTCCTAAAGTGCTATTTTTTGGTTAAAGCTATACAATTTATGTTTGGATTTCTAGAAAGCTTACCCATTCATTGTCAATATATTTTTATTTGAAAGTAATCTCTTCATGGAATAAAAAGATATATAAATCTTGTAGGGTCATTTTTCAAAAAAGTTTTGCCAAAATCGATTTTCGCCATTTTACCCTCTGCGGCACTATCGTAAAGCTAGAATCGCTTCGCATACTCTTCGCTTGAGAAGTGATTGACGGATTAAATTTTTCACCCGCGAGGGAGATCGCAGGCGTTCTACGGGCGTTCTGCGAGCGTTCTTGGCTCAATCCTCGGACTGTGTTAAAAATGGTAGACTCAGCTGTGATAGATAATTTCGATGGAAGTTGTTGGAATGTTTACAAGACTCTTGACAGAAAATCCTTTTTTTTATTGTCAATGATGACAGTGCCGTTATTAATTTTGTTAGATCTGACATATTGATATTTGTAAGTGCACTTTATAGTTTTGATTCCCATCAAAGAATCATTTTCTGGTTTTCATGTTATTAGATGCTGTTTTAGAGCTTTAGAGCTAGCCTGACTTTGATTTGTGAAGCGTCTTTACGTCACTTAGAACAAAAAAACAAAGGAATTACCCATAGCCACCATTTCGCAACAATGGGGAATCGCGATTTTACAGAAATGGGAATCCTCGTATCGAATAGAGCATCTTCTGAAAATTTCATTCTTCATCCCCATAAATGCAAAAATGAAAAACGAGGAAGCTTTCGTTTTCTGATCGTCTTTTTAATGGGCTCTTCCAATTAAAGTCTGTTATACAAGGGGGTGGACAGCGGCAGAATTCCGAGGCAAATTATTTTTTTGAAATTCCTGGATGTCCAATACAAAAGCAATAAAACTCCTGGATTTCCGATACAAAATCAATTTTTTGGTGGAAAAATGTGGAATTTCCAAGGGTTCAAATTAAAAATTGAGCGGAATTTCCGAAGCACTTTGAAAAATTGACTAGATTTCCGAATGTTTTTTTTATCTGCAAATTCCTGTCGTCCACCCCCTGTATCATATTTTTTCTGGAATAGCCCAATCTGCCATGAAGTGTTATAAAATTCCTTATGCCTTTTTTGGGCCAATTTCCGAGGTATAGGTGCACCTTGTCCGGACCAAAATTTATCAGGTGTGTTCTTCCAGTACGGAACTCGCTATTTCCGGTTTTTTTTTTCCTCAAGTGCAGCCTTGCGATACTGTGCAAACTGGGGTTAGGGGGGATGCCAAGAAAAAGGATTGCCAAGAAGGGGGTTTAGACCTGGCTTTCCGCACTATGCAATAATTGTAGGAAAAGTACTCTTTAGGTTCCGAACCACCCCCACCTCCCCCTTGTTAATTTTTCAAAAATTCTCCAACCCCCACCCCCTGGACCTTATTAGGACCCCTCTTTATTAATTTTTAAGAATATTTTCAGCTGTTAAGGGCCATTCCACAATTTGTCTGTAACAGGGGAGCAGACGACATGGAATTTCCCAGAGAGAAGAAAATGTATGAATTTCATTCCAAGGCAATTGAATTAAAAATGGCAAAAAAGAGTGGAATTTTCTACGCAATTTGCGAAAGTACATGGACTCATCGGAATTTCCAACCACAACCACCGTACGACAGTGGTACAGTAACAAAAATTTTCTGGAATGGTCCAAAGAGAAGGCCCCTTATTTTGCTCTAAATAGCCTGATTTTAGCCTATATTTACCTTTTTTGGGGGTTTTCAGAAGTACAATTTCCAGCCCCCCAACCCCAGATGTTTTTTTGTTTAGAAAAAAAAGAAAAAAAGGAAAAGGAAAAAAAATAGGCAGAGTTGAGTGGATGGTGCCCAGTATTCACCATTGACCGCGTGGGTAAAAGCTAAAGATTTTATAAAACTGAGATCAGATGATCAGATGAGTACCGTAAGTTGGTCTAATGTCAACATCTATCTTCTAATTTCGACACTTCCGAATAATAGGATGGTTGGGATCACTTATAGACAAAAGATTGTTTCTTCTCTGATTGCTAAGTAAAGAAAAATGGAAACTCATCAGCAATTCCAACATTCTGATTATTCCTACCTTTAAAGAAGGGTGTTGAAATTGCTTACGGTAATATGATAGACCTTTTGCTAGGCACAATACCACTTTGACTCCATGATGAATTAACGACAAAAATATCTTGTAATGACTTCAAAACATTACATAATCTTAGCAAAAGCTTAGAATAAGCAGTTGGTTTTCTTTTTTCAATTGTTAATTTTTTTATTTTTTTTCTATACAAAGTCCTGCATTCTGGGGGAGTTGAGAATTTTTGGATTAAAAAAAGGTGGGAGTTGGGCTGATGACAAATTTCAGGTTGGTTTATGTAGATGGGGTTGACTTTCTGCATTTCTTCTGTCTTTTTCAATCATTTTGACACTTTATCATTTTTATTTTTATTTTTACTGTTATTTTAGTATACAGTACCAAGGAAAATAAACATACATACTCTTTGGATCAATTTATAGAAATAGAAATAGACACATACTAGAGAAAAATTTCAAAATTAACAAATGTCAAAAATGTAATCCTTGTTAAAAGTTTTGTAAGATTCTTGAAATTGTTTCAATATTATGTTTTGAAGTATATATCGTCGTCCACATGACTAAAGGTTCAATCTCAAAATAAGTGTCTTGGAAAATTGGAAACCTTTTTTTTTTGAAAGAATTTTCTTTGTTTCCTAGACAAGATTAGGAAATAAATAAATATGGACAATGAGCCAATGAAAAAGAAGAAAAAAGGCAGCAAAAATAGAAAGAAAGGATGGCGAAAAAATGTAGATGTGGAGGATGTCGAACAGCACCTAGAAGATGCCAGAAGAGATGAAAGAACAGGGTACAAATTGATAATGTTTATAAAGGATAACATTGAATATGGCTATAATACAAATTTAGTTGTTTTACATGCAGATCATTACAAAAATGATATTGGTTGATCTTTAGAAAAAAATAATTTGAGGCTTGGTTGGATTTCCTCAGTGTATAAAGCTCAAACTTTGAATTGAATTACATTTGCATAAAGCTTTTCAGGGGATATTGATTTCAGAGCTTTAAACTTGAAAATAGCTTTGTTATCTTGCTACTTTGCCAATACTATTTTGCAAAATAACTGTTTCCTTTATATCATACATAACCTTTTAAAATTGGGGTTAGTGTACTTTACGATGCACGATCCAACGATTCGCGATTCGCGATGCGCATAAATTATGCATAAATTTTCATTATTTACGGATAAACCAATCAAGCTCATTCTCGGAAATTCACTCGAATTCGAGTTGAGGCGAGTTGAGGAATAAATATTCGAGTTGTTCGAATCGAACTTTCGCACGTGCAGGAGAATGTCAACTGTTGTAGGGTCAGTTTGAAAGAATCAGGCAAATTGAAGAAATGGATCGTATAGAAGAGCTGAATTTCTTATTTTCTCTGCTCGACAGTGAAAAGGTAAGTCTCATTTGCTTCAACTATTTCTCACTCTAATAACATAACAAAAATGGTACCCAAAGCTTTGCTGTTTACAGCTGGGGAATCATGGTTGTTAACCCTATTATTATCAGGCTTTTTCGGATTTTGTATTCTCACTCATTCTGGTGTTTTCCACCAGCCTTGCATAACTTTTGATCTAGAAAAGGTATGGACTTGAAATTTGGCACAAATGTTCTCTATCATAAAAGAAGTTCATAGAAAAAAATTTGGGTTGATGACGTCATCTTAAAGGTGATGACGTCATCACAAAGTTTCACAATTATCGCTGACCAATGAAAAAGTACTGTTCAATAAAATAGCAATCAAAGTTGAACGAATGGAGATTTTTCAATTCTGTTTTAAATTTCTAAAAGCCAAAAATAATATCTTTAACATATTTGCCGGTGTTTACCATACTAATAAAATTAAGATTTAAAATCCATGCAGAAAATGAGTAAATTTTTTCAAAAAATAATGACGTCATTTTTGATGACGTCAGCAGTTTTTGAAATTTTTTTAAATAATTTTTAAAATTTATCATTAATACCTATAACCTGTCAAAATTTGAAGTCAGTTGGATGGCTAGATCAAAAGTTATGCTAAATTTAAGATTTTGGGATTTTACAGGGTTTTAGCTGGATTTTATGATATGCCTGCACAAAAAAGTCATAAAACCTGATCTGGTTGGTGTATAATTGTAAAATTTGGTATACATGCTGCTAATAGGATTATATTAAAAGTCAAAAACTTTCAGAGTGTTAAAAAAAATTTTCAGTGAGCTATTAGCAAAAGAGTGCCAGCCTGGTGGAAAACACACCCCCCCCCCTGATAAAAATAGGGTTAAGCGTTAAGAAGATGTATTAATCTACAACTTGTAAGTAGCTGTAAAAACTCTGTTCTGCTGTTTGCAGTACAAGACGTCCTCCCCATACATAGTATTAATATCCAGGCCCTCCTTTTTCATGAGATCACAATGCCATTTTTATTTGATGTTTACCCCAGCTCTTTTTACTATCAATTTCTATGGTTATGCCAGTCTGGAAATGATGAGAAGTCCACACCGAATTGTTATTTGTTTAAATTGCAGCCAACGCCAAAAAAGTTCCACTCGTGGAACAGCAAGTGGATGTGGGCCTACAGGGCTTACACTTCTGCTCCTTACCTTACGCCGATACGCCAAAAGGAATTTTACAGCCTCACGTCAAATATATTTGGTGGACTGTGCATCATTTCCAGACTGGTGGTTATTCCAGACCCTCCAACTCAATACAATTGATAGGTTTTTCCAATCGATGGATTGGATATCGATTGGTTCCGATAATCGATAGACAATCGATATTAAGGATTTTGAGGGAGGCTTGATTACCTATTGATTGATCGATTGGTCATTGATTGGCTTGTTAATGATCGATTGATTATCGATTGACTCTTTAAATGAGCGATTACACTGTAGAACAGATTACCAATCGTTCGCCAATCGATGATAATTATCAATCGATGATCAATCGATCAACAATCGATAGGTTGACCAATCGATAATCAGGATTTTAAAGAAGGCTCGATTACCTATCGACCAGACTCGATCATTCGAACTAATCGAACTGATTTTCTAATCCAACTAATCGAACTTAATCGAACCTAATCGAACGATTAAAGTTGGATTAGTCGAACTAATCGAACTTTCAGATTTTCTCCAAAATTGTGAGTGTTCGATTAAGTTCTATTAGTCCGATTAGATTTGACTATGTTCGACTAGTTTGATTCAGATTAAGTTTGATTAGTTAGAATTAATGGAAGGACCTATCAAACTAATCCAACTAGTCGAACTTAATCGAACTAATCGCCAGACGACTTATCGAACTAATCGAACTCAAATTTTACCAAAAATTGTGAGTGTTCGATTAGGTTTGATTGGCTCGACTAATCGAACTCTAATCGTTCGATTAGGTTCGATCAAGTTCGATTAGTTCGATTAGAAAATCAGTTCGATTACAAGTTCGAATGATCGAGTCTGTCTGGTATCGATTATCAGAAGCAATCGATATCCAATCCATCGATAGGTTATCGATTGGAAAAAGTTATCGATTGTATCGAGTGGGAGAGTCTGGGTAAATGGGGGTGGACGACACTGAATTTCAGAGGTTGAAATGATTTTGTAAATCTGGAATTTCCAAGACATTTTCTTAAAAATGAAGGGAAAACGCGTAATTTTCCAAGGCATTTTCTTAAAAATGAGATAAAATGATGGAATTTCCAATACCTGTTAAAAAAATCAATCAATCAGTCAATTTCCAAGTATATATATTTTGAATTTCACATCGAAGTTCTGAGGCTTTATTTTTTACAAAAAACCGTGTCGTCCACAGGGGGTAAACAGAAAATTTCTGGAATAGCTCAATCAGGATTAATTACCTAGGCTCAATTACGTACCTATCAATTGATTGATGGTCATTGATTGGCTTGTAAATGATCGATTGATTTTTGATTAAGACTCTTAAATGATCAATTGGTTATCGGTTACTGCAGTACAGACTAACAATCAATAGCCATTCGATGATGATATCTATGATATATCTATACCTATGTAAGATCAGACGTGATTAATCCATGGTGGCCAGCGACCCTTGAATTCCTTGAAACCCTTGAAATACCCTTGATTTTTTTCCTGCCCTTGAAAATTTCCTTGAAACCCTTGAAAAATCAATATTATCTTAGGGACCCTTGAAGTGCAAGATTTATACCCTTGAAATCCTTGAAATTTCAAATTTTCAGGCCATTTTCAGCCATAGAAATACAAAATTTTTCTCCACTGCGTGGGATATAAACATCAGTGAATCAAATGAGAAAACTTCTTTTGGAACCCTGAGATTCAAGGGTTATTCCACGTTTATTCTTTAGGAGACTTCTTCTTCTTCATTCTTTTGGAGTTTGCCCTTGAACCTGTTAAGTGCGACTTGAATAAAATTAGATCGGCAGGTCTGGGTGATAAGATGGGTGGTTGTGAAATTGATTCTATCGTCTGAATTGTGTGCATTTTCAGCCAATCCAAAGCACTGAAAATCAAAAATTTTCTCCGTCGGGCCCAACTATAGTGGGCCCTCCTTTACCACAACTATAAGGAAAGTATCTGCTTGAAGAATGCCTTTGAGATTATGTTGAAATCAAGGGCAAGGGATTGAGGAGACTGATTTGTTAGCTAGAAAGATTTCAAGGTCTTTGTGATTTTGTTAAAGAAAACGTTTTAGGGGTAATTTGTGCATTTTAAGGGGGTTGAAAATTCAGCACTGGCCAATCAAAAATTCAAGCTTTCTCCTAATGTCGACAGATTTCCTTGAAATCTTTAAAAACTAGCAAAGATCAACCACAAAACTCTAGAAACCCTTGAAAATCTGGGGTGGAAATCCCTTGAAACCCTTGAAAATTAGTCAAAAATGACCCTTGAAACCCTTGAATTTGTTGAAAAAAAGTGGTGGCCACCATGTAATCGAATAATTCAATTACCGAAGTCATCAAATTTAAAATTGAAGCTAATCAAAGCAATTATTTTTCAATTAATCGAACTCATCGAGGAGTAATCGAAGCTAATTGAGATCTGAAAAAGTTCGATAGATTTATAAACTTTAATTACCATTGATCTTCTTTGATTACCTTTGATTAATTTGATCGAAGTTATCAAAACTATTCAAACCTCAATCGAAACTAATCGAAGACTAATCGAATTCATTTAAACTATCGAACTAATTTGAGTTTATAACATTTATTTTTAAAAAAGGGTGACCCACCCCCTATTTTGGTATCAATACCAACCGAGGATAACTCTTTTTTCTAAAAAATAGGGGGACCCACCCCCACCAATACCAACTTGACTTTTCAAAATTTTAAAGGAAAAAAAGACACCACCACCCGGCTATGGGTCTGGTACGGTTTGTGTAATTTACGATGTGCGATCCAACGATTCACGATGCACGATGCACGATCCATGCATGATTTATGTCGATTTATGTTAATTATTTTAATTATGCACAAATAAGTTTTCATAATGCTAGCTACAAACATCATATAACAATAACGAAAAAAAAATTAAAAAAAGAAGTGGAAATAATTTATCATAATCAGAAAGATTATAATAACTTATATCTTCTGTGTAGAAAAAACAAAAATTGATAGCGAGAGTTTGTTTTTAAAATGAAAGAAAAAGCCTTGACGTCATAGAAAAGTTTTGGCGCGAAAAATTTATTAAAAGAAAACTCATTTTTGTACGTTTATTATTTTTTAAGAACAGTGAATAAGGTAAATAAGGAATCATTGGCTACATTACTTTTGGCATGTTCTTATAAAAGCCTTTTACCAACAGAATGGCAACTGGTGTTTTTATCTATTTGATTTTTTCTCTGTTTGATGATCAAGTTAATTCATTTTATTTGATCTTTCTCAAAAAAGGTGAGTTTATACACGCGCTAAACGTCTTCCCCTAATTTACCACAACATTGTAAATTTTTGTTTATAACCCTGTCTCAATCCAATGCATTTGGTTGGTTTAATCGGAGAAACGTTTTTTTTTTAAGAAAGAAAGCAAAAAGGTTACAAGATATTCAATTCAAAGCATGGGCATGTTTTGATTTGATTTGATTGTCGAGGTTAAAATTTATACACGCATACTTTACATTGATTCTCCAGGAATACAAAAGAAGGAATTAAAACATGTGATTACTAAAACCTATAAATGCATAATTAGAATAATTAACATAATATATGCATGGATCGTGCATCGCGCATCGTGAATCGTTGGATCGTGCATCGTAAATTACACAAACCGGGTCTGGTATCTGGATGTTGACCCCCCCTGATTTATCTTGATGTAAGAATTTTAAGAAAATTATATTCTATTGGAAAAACTTTGACCTTTTTTGTCAAATTTTATTTTTGGGTGGCAAGCGCCCTCTGCACCCTATGTGGGAAAATTTGCAGCATTATTGTGTGCTACTTCAATAGAAATGTTAGCGTACCAATTTGAACAAACTCATAAGGGGGAAGGAAAATTTTCTGGGGGGAACCAACCTGGAGGAAACTACAGATAAGATTTGAAAGCCAGTTATTTACCATCTAGAATTGCGAAGGTAGTGTATACAATTTCACTACAATTTCACTGGAAATTGATTTCATTAGCATAAAAAGCTTTCATTTTTCCCTTGTACAGGAAAGGGTATGCGATGTTTGTTAGGTTTTTTAGGCTCTTATATTATGCAAATAAATGCATAGGAATAGAAATGGATCAAAAATGGTCCAGTAAGGCTAAAAAATATAGCCTAGAAGTCTGTCAACCCCTCTCAAATGAAAATATTCGATTAAATTGAAGAGATAGTTCAAAATCGACTTGTTCGTCCGAACTTTAAATCGTGGAAAATGTTAAAATAACCGGAATTCTCAATATATTTTGTGAGAGATTGTAGTTTTACACTTTCTTCCCCCACGTCATACTCTTAGGTGCCAAATAAATGGGGGGTTGGAATAAACGAGAGTTTGGAAAATTTTTAACAAGCGCGGGTCCTTCATTTGGCACCTAAGAGTCAGTGCTGAAGAATATTCATATTTAGCAAAAGTCTGAGCTATTGGATGGATTTGGTTTTTTTGGCATGAAAGAGTCAATTTTCGCAGTGCAGTAGCAGAAAGCTGGGAGTTAAGGGGAGGTGTGATAATCAGACTTTATTAAACAGGGTTTTTCAGCCTTATGACCCCAGGAATTAAATGTTGATGTAGTAAAGATAGAATAAATCTTTTTTTGGAATTGGAAAGGCAATTAACCCAAGTCCATTTTTGTTTTACTTTCAGTATCACCGTATGCCTTATGGCCCATTGGTTCATTACATTACACCAGAGCTTGATGACAAATTGGACCTTAGCCATTTGCGTGAAGCTTTTGCAGTTGACAATCATCAGGATAGTATCACACTACAGGCTCAAGCAAGAGACTACCATATTGATCAACCACTTATTGTAGTAAATGAGTTTGATGACATAATTTATGAACAGTGCAAAGAAATTTTGGATGGTATTACTGGTGATACCCCAGCATGTCTAGTTAATGTTTTCCTGGATGAAGGAAAGAAATCTGTAAGTATTTTTTAATTCTTAGATAAAAGTAAACAGGGTTTTGAAACCACAATTTTTGGGCAACATAATTACCACTTTTGCAGAACAAGTTGATTTTAGAGATATTTAGTCGCTAATTTCATAAGTCATTATCATTTTCAATGAAAATCAGTATTTAGCTTCTTCTATGTGCAAAGTCATTTAGTCGTTAGTTGTTTAGTTCTCTTTTATGTCTTTTCCAATTACTTGTAGAATAAATAAATTATTCTTCTTTTTCCTGGTAGTTGTTCAATAAAGCAAAGTATCCATGCAGAAGTCAAACGGAGGAGTCAAGTAATGCCCCTGATGGTTTTGAAACTACGCAAAATGACGACATTGTAAGTTGGAGGTGTATATTATATAGAAGTAGAAAATATTGGTTTTGCTGTCCTCTAAGCAAAACTACTTGAAACTTGCTGACCCAATTAAAAATCAATGTTTGTTCCAAGAGGCAATATCATACTGAAAAATTCCTGGATCAATAAAGCTTTTTTCACATGTACGTAAAATTTTACTTAAAGTCTTAGGAAACCCCTTTCGTAGAGGAGCTTACGAAGAGTTTTGCTCCTCCGGACCATGCTGATGGCCGCTGTTCACATGTACGTTTGGTTACTTTGTGAAGGCATGTTTTCATTCGTAAAGCCCTCTAAAAATGACGTCATCGAAACATTCGATTCAGTTTTCGAATCTTTTCACGTTCGAAATGTATCATTCAGTTAGGAACATTTTGCGAGTTCCTGTACGTGGCAGCAATCAAAAAAATCAAAGCGACACTCATAAAAAAATTATGTTCGTGTCATTTTTATTATTTTTTTGCGTAGACAATACAGCAAATATATTAAATATTAGCAAACTTTGCCTTTAATGGGCTGTAAAATTATTTTGCAACGGTAGATTTTTTTCCAACTATCAACAATTGTGGAACAATCCTATTTAAACAAAATTGACCAGCGGATTTTTATCTTTTCTTCTTCTTCATCTTCAATAAAGCACTCATACTCGACTGAAATTAAGCACATAAGTTATTCTTATAAGTATTGATGTTCACGGAAAGCCTGTTTGCTGCGCGCTGCGATGGAGTGCATGACGTAACTCGCGCGGCAAATAACTCTCCTTCTGTTGGATGGCAGTATGGGCGTTTTTGGCGTCACCACCCTCGAAACAGCGGGCGCCTTTATTTTCCTGCGATTCTGTCCGCCATTTTAAATGCAGTAAACACAATAGATTCAAAAGGGCGTGCTGAACGTGGAAAATCTTTGGTTTTGATCTCCTGTTTGGAAAGTTGCAATGTTTTCGATCGGAAAGGATAAGAAACTTATGTTTACAAGTGTCATTTAATTTTTGCTGGATGAGAGCTTGGCAGGACTCTGGATGGTGATCTTAACTGTCATTTGAACGTTTTTTACTTCTTTTTTTCTTCTTTTTTACGTAAGCCGCTTACGAAAAATTGCTTGTGATCGAAAATTTTTAAACCTAAGCAAATTTTTCATTAGCCCTTGCATAGATTTTTGAGCCTTACGTGAATGCTTAAGTGGAGTTTTTTCTCGTTACATGTACGAAGAATTTTCGTAACGTAAGAGAATGAATGAACACCAATTTTTTGTAAGGTCTTAAGTAAAATTTTACGTGCATGTGAAAACACCTTAAAAAAGAAATTTTCCAACCCAGTCAAGCAGTTGATTCATAACACTGCGACAGGTATCTGTCATTTTGGAAAATTATTTTAGTAATTATATTAGTGCTCAAAAAGGGGTAAGCCACCCCATAAAACAGGTAATTTGTGGGGATTCTTCTAGATATATATAAGATTTCACTGTCCAGATATTGTTTTTGTATTTAGCAAAAATTTCAAATTTGTTACGAATTTTTCAAAAAAGGTTTTTTGGTTCCTACACCACTTTTGTCATAGTTCACATAGTAACAGCATGACCCCCCGACCATGCCACTGACCGATCCAACTCAGCCACTGACCAACTAAACCCAAATTTAAAAAGTTATACCTCAAAATTTAAGTTGGACTGGACTGTCCTCTTTCCGATAAAAGTATTTGTTTTGTTTTTGTGAATGTTATATTACTCAAATTTTCTTTTTTTTTACAGGAGTCTTCCGAACCCTGTGATTTCTTTATGGACTCTTCAGTGTCGAATAACGGGATCTCATTGTCAAACACAGAAGGTGCCAACTTATTGCCAGATCCTGAAATTAATGAGGACATTGTTGTTGATAAGGTATATCAAAATACATTATTTTTTGTTTTTGTATAAAGCACAAGTTTCAACTTTTAAAATAATAAGAAAAAGATTTCTCTCTGGTACTTAGTAATTGGGGGGTCTAGAATAAGCATTTTCATTAGACTTTTCCTGATATTTCGCTGTTACACAAAAACATTCTTTATAACAATGCCCACCATGAACCATGGTTCAATTGTCAATAAAACTGACTTTCTAAGCCAGAACTCTCTAAAAATCATTACATTTTTTTTCATGAACGCTGATGCAAAATTCCAAAATACCAAAATTGTGACGAAGCCTGATTTTCAAAAAAACATTTTTTTACGGCCGAAAATGCCGGAAATCACCGTTTCTGCAGATTTTCATTGGATATTTTTCTTTATTATTACGTTGTTTTTTCACTCAAAAATGTTTTAAATAACAATATCAACCACCTTTCATGGTTCAATTGTTAATAAAACTGATTTTTGCAGCCGAAACTTTCTAAAAATCACGGAAAATGACCCTTTTTAAAGAGATTTTCATTTGACTGTTTCCCCCGCTGTTTCCTTATATATTCTGGTTTTTTTTCGGTCCCTGTATGTTTCTTATTTTACTTTTCATTTCCATTCTATATACATCATAAGCAATGTGCTTGTTGAATATTGAATAAATTTTTCTCTTTTTTTTGTACTAGGAGTCTTCCAAACCTTGCGATTTCTATATGGGCCTTCCAGTGTTGAATAATGGGATTTCGCTGTCAAACGAGGAGATCACCAGCTTGTTGTTGAACCCTGAAATTAATGGAGAATTGATCTGTGATAAGGTATAGAAATACGTGATTTATGTTTTAGGGGGTTTTATGATTTTATCATGATTTGAAATTATCATTAGGGAAGGGTTATCAATCAGGATTTTTGAACTTTTAGGGGGTCAAGCCATTAAGGGGGTTACGATTTCATACAGAGAGGGTTTTGATGTAACTTTTTAGTAACCCCTAGAATAGTTTTGCCTATCTTCGTAGTTTTTTATGAATTTATTTAAAACCATAATACTGTCATTGCAATTGCTCTTCCCTGAACAATCTACTCTCAGGTGCCCAATGAGTAGGGGGTTGAAACATTTTATCAAATTTCAATTCATGATATGCACCATTGCAATGTCTTCCGTTCCACCCAATAGCTGATTGGTTGAAAGTGACGTATTGACTGCTTTTACGTCACTTCCAACCAATCAGCTATTGGGTGGAACGGAAGACATTGCAGTGGTGCATATCATGAATAAACGGAGGGGACCTAGTTGCCAGGCAGGGACTTGAAAATTGGGGATCTGGAAAACTCCGAGTTACGATGAATTGACATTTTATGACGTCATTTTCGTACAATTTTGACGTCATTGTGAAAATTTTAACTAGGTTGTTTTTCGAGCCTTTACGTTTTCGAGTTATTTGACATTTTTAACTCAGTTTCCACGATGACGTCCGGGGGTTGGAAAAAGTCGAAAAATTAACAAACGGGGGCCGTTTATTAGGCACCTGAGAGTGTCTAAACTGGATAAAATTTTCACCGTGGTCGCATGAGTTTTCTTCAGGGGTTACTAAAACCTTTGCAAATTTTGTAGCTAAGGGGGATTATAATTTTTTTATAGGGGTTTCGAACCCTTCACCTATATCAAGAAAATTTTAAGCAAGTCAGCCCAATCCAATTCAGTATTGGGCATCTATTCGCTAGCTTCTCATTTTTTGCAGAAAGACAGATGACTAGGTTTTCTAAAAGATAATTCTCTATGTATTAAATACTGTCTAATTGTTTTATTTATAGGTTCCAACAAAATGTCAACGAAACATGAGCTTTATCGTCAATTTGAATGCCCTCAAAATGCAGTCCGATATTAGCGCAGACGACAATGGCTCGTACATGAATGGTTACAGTCGACCAACATCTGTTACATTTAATGGCGACTCTTACATTATCTCCAAATATAACGGCACTTCGAACTCCTGCAAAACCTTTCATCGGAAAATCATAAGATTGCGAAAGGATGGTGGCGAAAATTACTTTCAATACTGCCTTTTGCAATACAATTTTGACGGGGAAGAAAGGAGCTTTACCGTGGCGTCTCACGGAAACGCCAAGAAAGCAGGCTCTTACAAACAGACACAAAGCAGTGTAAGAAATATGGTGAAGACGACCGGAAAGTCGAACAAGCCTTCAGAGACGATGAGGAAGGTAAATAAAGAACTGGGCGGCACACTAAAAGCCACATCATCTGGCTCCTTACCAAGGAACAATTGTCAGGTCCGCAATCTAAACAGAGCAAACAAAGGAGAAACATCTAAAAAGGACACTCTTGCTATGATGATGGAAGAGTGCAAGAAAACAATGAAATCTAGTAGATACTTTATCCGCCGTGTCGAAGGGGCCCCTGAACCAATGTGTATTATCGGATCTGAAGCAGCATTTCAGGATTTAGACAGATATTGTTGTAAAATGCCTCAAGGGTTAAATTCAGTGTTAACAGTCGATCCGACATTCAATTTTGGTGATTTTTTTTTCACTCCGATAACATACCAAAATCTAGCAGTGTTGAGGAAGTCTACAAACAAACCGAAGATTGATATGGGTCCAGCACTTATACACTACCGGAAGATGTTTTCTTCATATCATTACTTCTCATCGAGCCTCGTCGGAATTCACCCTGAATTAAGCGAGTTGAAATGTTTTGGAACGGACGGAGAAGCAACACTTCAATCAGCATTCTCGAAAACGTTCCCGTTCTCTGACCAGCTAAGGTGTTTTATCCACTCCAAGAGAAACGTTGAAGAAAAGCTTAAAGAACTTGCACTTCCGATGACATCCAAACAGACCATCATCCACGACATTTTTGGCAAAGTAGAAGGAACCCACAAGTAAGTAAAGTTTGATTTTATTTCGGATTTAGAGAAAATCGCTATCTGTATAAAATTTGCGGTTGAGCTGCTCTGACTTGAAATTTCACGAGGACTTATTATCGCGGATGGAACAATATAGGAGATAACATGTTCACGGTTTTGTGCCTTTTGACTGCCAAATTATGCATGTGGCACCCCCAGCCCCCAGCGGCAGTTTTTAGAGGGTGCCAAAGAGGAAAGCGTGCCAAAAGGCGCCTAAAAACACTAATTTTGCCGCTCATTTCCCTTTTTTACCTCGCAGATTTTAGCTTAAGAGGAAGAATTGTCTAACATTTTCGCGCTCGCTTCGCTCGCGTCCTTTTGACACTAAATCTTTGAAGTAACAAGGCGCCAAATTACCAATTTTCTCATTTTGCCTCCCTGTTGATGGAGCCACCAGCGCTTCTTTTATGCCAGCAAACATTTTGAAAGTAATAGTACTTAGTTTTGGTATTCTATAGTATTTTTTTAATTCCTAATCGACGTTTTTTTTCCTTTTTACTTCCCAGGATTGAGGGTTTGGCACATGCACCAGACGCCAACATGTTTGACATCTATGTTGAATCCATCAAGAATAAATGGGACGATATTGAGTTGCCTCATGTTCCAAAAAATCAATCACCCAAGTTTCACGAGTGGTTCACCAAAAATGTTGTGCCTTATATGAGGTCGCACATGTTGACTAACATCCGACAACGCAATGGCATCTCTGAAGATTTCTCCACAAACCAGAGTGAATCCCTTAACGCTAAAATTCGCCGGAAAACAAAGTATCAAGCACACGAGCTTCCAAAATTTCTCAACCTCATGCAGGAAGTATATGACACCCAATTGGAAGAAAACAGGTCAGCGTTTCACGGAGAAGGAGATTTCAAAATATCCGAACTGTTTCCTAAATTCCAGATAGGAGACTCCTATTACAATCTTCCTGATGATGAGAGAATCACAGTTGAAAAAGCTTTCTATGAATCTACCGTTTCTGATCAAGATGAAACACCCGACGAAGGTATCCCTGGAATCGATTGCACCTATTCGAAAAACATAATCGCAAAAGCAGAACGAATCATTGCAGCTGGTGGTGTCGTACCGTTTGCGGAAAGCGGAACATATCACGTAATAAACACCGATAGTTCGCGCCCCCATTATGTCAAACAAAAAAAAGATGGATCATTCACATGTGACGACCGGGACCTACGCGCCGGTTGTGTGGGATTCAACGGAAGCGGTGTTTGTTCCCATACATACGCAGTCGCAAAGGTATCAGGCCAATTAGATCGGTTTATGGCTTTTCTTAGAGCTAGTAACACATCTGCAAATTTGACCAACATAAGTAAATTTAATGTCAGCTCTGGTGCGGGTAAAAAGTCAGGGACAACCCGAAAAAGGTATATCCGAAAAGTCGAATCATCTACACCAGTTGGGGAAGTTGTAAAGCAAACTACATCCGATCATAAGCCGTATCGTTTGGTGTACTTAAAGGACCATCCTAAAGTCCGTAGTTGCGGTGGCTGCCCAGTTCCGATCGCTCGACCGAGTTCCAAAGAAGTTTTCCCCCCTCCTGATGACATTGCTATTACTCACATGGAGATAGCAACTTGGCGAGATAAGAACACCGGGCTCCTGAGAAAATCAAACAAGGCGAGCGCAAGATATTACCACCTGAGCCCTGTTTGCATAAGAAAGGGAAATAGCGGAGCAAACAAGGACTTCTCATTCGAACAGTTGGATTCCACCACCATCCAACTTTTAACAGAGCATAAGAACCTTATTAAAAAAAACTTTGGAGTGGATGTTTAGGTCTTGCTCAGTTCGTTGTTCATTCATTCATTCATGTTCGTATTGACTTTGTTTCATGTTATTTTCTTCATATATAGTTGACGCACTCTAATTCGATCTTCAAGGGGAATTGGATTCTCATCGAATGAGGGGAAACTCCCGAATAATAGAGCGTCGTACATGAGAGTTTCTTGTTGACTGTGACTTTCAATTTTATCGAATAAGGGAGCGCACCGAATAGTAGAACGTCGAATTAGAGAGCGTCGAATTAGAGAGCGTCAACTGTATAAGTTCGTTCATCCTCCTTTGGATAATCGCTAACAATATTTGTCAAATTACAGCGTTTGTTTAATAAATCACATTTTAATATTTGATTTACTATGGTTTGGATAAACGACAATCATTTGTTTACACGCTTTGAGAATCGACTGCACCGTAATTCCACAAATTTGATTGACATCGTGGATTTTGCATTCTGAGATGGGTCATTTTTCATTCTATATTTTACCATCAAGGTGTTAACGAGACTAATTTGTAAAACTAGTTATCTTTTAAGTCGGATATTAGAGTTATGTCTTAGAATTTCTTCATTTCCCAGTCATTTTCTAATCAGCGCCGCATTAGGAAGTGCGGCGCTTATTGGAGGGCGGCGCTCATTAGAGGGCGGTGGTCTTAAAATTTTTGAGGTTTTCGGTGCGGCGCTCTTTAGAGGGCGGCGCTCATCAGAGGGCGGCGCTAGATAGAGGAAATACGGTATCTAAAAGAAATCGAACGGACTGAGTCATTTCTGTCGTCCTATCGACAGTTCGTTAAATTAGTATTTTTTTAGTCTTGCTGCTAAATGTGTTTACGGCAATCGTGTAATTTAAGCTACATTCTTTATAGTTTGAACAAAATTCACGTTCTTGTCTTATCTTTTAATCTGCAATAGTTTCAAATGGAGTTATCTAACCGTAAATTTTTAATTTCGCCAGCAAATTTGTCATTGAAAATTGCTTAAAAACGTCAAGGCTTTAAAAGAGTTTGGTTAGTGTTTGAGATGTTTTTTATTTTTCATACTTTTATTAGCAGTTTTTTTAAAGTAGGAATTTTTAAAGCAGAGTCATTTTTAAAAACGAAAACTTATACATATTTTAGAACATTGTAGAAAATTGTCTTTTTCGTTTCCCTTTAGTGGCGCCTTTCCTTAGATCTGCTGAAATCTAGTTATCGGGTTATCTTGCGCCTAGCAATCCCCTTACTCACCACGGAGCAACCAATCTCGTAAATTTTCCTCTACACTTTTGTGCTTAATTGTAGGGGGGGGTCACTTTGCATTTTTTGGGAAAAAAATCACCCCAATTTCACTTTATAATAACCCCCCTACTTTATGAATTTTTCCCAAAAAAGTCTGAAAAAGTGCCAAAACCTACATTTTCCTAGGGGTTTTTGGGAAAATCACCCCAATATCATTTTATAACGACCCCCCCCCATTTTATGGATTTTTCCCGGAATACCCACCTCCCCGCTTATTCCACCCCCTACAATTAAGCACAAAAGAGTACTCATCTTTCTTTGCGACGGGTTGGAAGAACATCTAACTCACTCTTACTTAGATAATCGTTGATGACTTTCAAGTGAAATTCTTTTCTTTCAACCATCGAAAACAATTCGTCGCATCAAAATAAGAAAGCCTTAAGTCCATTTTTGTAGTTTTGAGAAAATCAAGTTTAAAGGTTTGAAATGGCTGCCATTTTTGACCATGTTGGGCTAGCTAGCTGCTTTTTTGATATGAATATAAATGAAGAAAGATCTTTCAAGTTCTAAAGTATCAACATTGTCACTTATACCATTGCGGAGATATGAATGCTTCTTCATAGCATGTTTTTCGAGAATGGACTTAAACCTTTTTTTTCTATGTAAATTTCCTTGATTAAAACTGAAAATTTGAAAAATTTCCAGTGAAAAAGTGTCTTAACTCCAAAATGGACTTAAGACTTTCTTGCTTTAAACTTTCTTAACTTTTTTGAACTCTTTAACTAAAACCTTAATCTAAAAGGTCCTAAAGTCCAACTAAAATGACAATGGACTTAAGACTTTCTTAACTTGAGAAAATTTCAAAAATAAAAATTCTTATTTTTCAAAAAACTTAAAATTAGGCCACTTTAGGTTGGTTTTTGATGGATTTAAGCCAAAAATTCGATAAAAAATGGGGTGTAAAGCATCGGTATGGTCATAACTCAATTTTTGAAAAAATGGACTTAAGGCTTTCTTATTTTGATGCGACGAATTGAGATGGGGTGTTTGTAATAAAGACATAATCAAAAGCCACCGAACTAATGGCCTTTTGAGAGTTTCTGTTTCCTTTTTAAGTATTTCAGCGTTAAGTCCCTTTTTCCAAGAATTGGTCTTGAAAATACTATAGTGTATGGCTTGTTTTGCTCAACTTTGCAACCGTGCCAAAGCTAAAATAACCGGAAAATTCGGGGTCTTTGTATCTTTGGTGCGTTCAAAATTTGAGTAATTTTAGGTAAAGTTCTGTCTTCTATACGGATTTTGCTTCACACTATTCCCTAGTAACTAACTATTCCCAGGTTCAGAAATTGAAATTTGCCCCCGCCACATTGCGCTGTTTGGATTATTAAAATCCGCATAATTACTGTAATTAGCATAATTTATGCGCATCGCGAATCGCGAATCGTTGGATCGTGCATCGTAAAGTACACAAACCCTTAAAATTGTTCACTTTTTCTAGAGGCTCAGCAGCTGATATTGAAAGCAAGGACTTGTTCTTTGTGGAAAAAGAAGTTAAAAACCTCGGTAAGTTGGTTTATACAGAGCTCTTGTAGTCAGAATACTGGGGTCATTGTAGTCAGAATGAGTATAAAGAGTCTGGTTGACCAAGTAACGGTTTGTAGCTTCATAACATAATTGATATTGATATGCGTGGATTCAAGTTGAGAACAAATAAATATAATGAAATTTGACAAAGTATGAAAAATCACTGTACTTGCATTAAGCTTGACTTGATCAAGGTCAGATGCCAACTGATTGCAATGAGTGATAGATTTTTATGAGTTATTTTTTTCTGAGAGGCCTTTGCAATTATTCTATTGAAACTTTAGTGCAATCTATTTGTTGGTGAAAATAATAATCTATTTCCCTGACCAAATGCTTTGATTAATGCAGATTTTT
This sequence comes from Clytia hemisphaerica, assembly GCF_902728285.1. Taxonomy (NCBI): domain Eukaryota; kingdom Metazoa; phylum Cnidaria; class Hydrozoa; order Leptothecata; family Clytiidae; genus Clytia; species Clytia hemisphaerica. The sequence continues at coordinate 27,481 of NW_027103803.1, forward strand.
TTTTTGACAGCTCCCCCAAAAAAGTCCAAGCACACTTCTGAAGATGAAGAACATGACGAGGAAGTATATGTACCAAAGAAACAACAGTTCATGGAACAATTATACCGGGAGAAAGAAAAAGAATTGAAACGGAAGAAAGCTGAGAAAAGTAAAAAGGCAGTCAATGTCTGGGGTCAAGGTAAAAAAATAATTAGTAATATCGTTTCAATTACAAGTTTTTATTGACCTTGCCGTAAGAAGGCCATACTTCAATTCAAGGGTCAAGGTAAAAAAGAAAATTTGTAATACCGTTTCAATTACAAGTTTTTATTGACCTTGCCGTAAGAAGTATGGCCCTCATTCTCTTGGCAAAGAATAGAAATATATATGATTTTATTTCATTGCGGGAGGGAAGCTCTGGAGAATTGGTTGCAAATGAAGGTACCAACTATATGAAATTTTTATTTTGTATAAAATATATATATTTTCTGAATTATTCAGAGGTGTTGACAGTGAAAGACGCTTATCTGGATTCGACTGTAAAGAAAGCAAAAGTGGTAAGACTTTTACCATTATTTTATTCAGTTGTACTTCAATGCCCAAATTGCTCATTAAATAGAGAAGATTTTACAGCGCTGTTGGGCGTTGTTTTTCTTTATATATAATAAACTAAGCATAATTCCAGTTCAGAACTGTTTTTTACTATCGAATGTTACTACGACAGAGAATTTTAGAGTTTTAGATTCACGTAACAGTTACTTTGAAATATAACACAAGTAAGCACTGACTAACTAGCATTGTCAACTGAAAACTTGGACTCATGTCAACATTTTGTTTGATACAATGCTATATTTTTCTCTTCTTCAGAAACCAAATACAGTTGGAAGAGGGAAATTGGAAGGAGTTGGTGCTGTCTTACAACCTCTTCCTGGCTCGTCGTATAATCCTGATTTTGACTCACATCAGGTTAGTTCTCAACTTCAGTTGAGCTACAATCTGACAATGTGTCTGTCTGTCTGTCTGTCTGTCTGTCACAAAAACTTTAGGGCAGCCTGGAGACTTTAAAAATGGTTGGACTTGGCTGAAATTTGGCACACTTGTTCCTTGGGTGAATATCTGGGGGTGTTTTTTTCATTTTTTGAAAATTTTGATTTTTGGGGGCTGGGGACGAGTTTTTCACCAAAACGAGGCTGGCAGCTTGGAGACTTTAAAAACGGTCCGATTTGGCTGAAATTTGGCACACTTGTTCCTTGGGTGAATATCTGGGGGTGTTTTTTTCATTTTTTGAAAATTTTGATTTTTGGGGGCTGGGGACGAGTTTTTCAACAAAACGAGGCTGGCAGCTTGGAGACTTTAAAAACGGTCCGATTTGGCTGAAATTTGGCACACTTGTTCCTTGGGTGAATATCTGGGGGTGTTTTTTTCATTTTTTGAAAATATTGATTTTTGGGGCCTGGGAAAACGAGGCTAAAACTTTGGGGCAGCCTGGAGACTTCAAAAATTGTTTGATTTGGCTGAACTTTTGCACACTTGTTCCTTGGGTGAATATCTGGTCTACAATTGGGCCTATGAATAATTTGAAGCCACTGAATTTGGCGTTGCGCACGTTCGACTATTTTCATTCAATAAATCAAATAAATCTGCTTGCATTTTTTTGTTGAAACTTTTCGAGGAAATTAGCAAAGACTACCCATTTTCAGGGCTGAAAGGTTTTGTTTTTAAATAAGAGTGATCCTGTTTACTGACTCATCAATTTTAATTATTAGAATTGACACGAATGTGGAACAAGATTGGTCAGAAAGAGGGAATGAAAAACATTTTTTTGCTTATATCAGCATAATATAACAATAGACAGACACTATATAAAACATATGTTTGATATGAAACGGGAATATTTATTTGAAAATAAAAACTTTAATATAACGGACATTATCCAGCTTAAATTGCTGCTTGTCCAGCCCAAAAATCAGAATTTTTCAAGCTTTAGCTTAGGATCAGAAATTTTGTACAACCCTGAAATCATTGAAATTTCGAGCCATGCATTTCTCCCTCAAGAAGTTAAGAATAAATCAAATAAACAAAGTTATTGACATTTAAATACCCTGAAATGCATTGTTTTGTGACCCCTCTGTTCATCTCACCTGTACTTTCACTGTAAGATGGAAAAAAAGTTTTTCATGCCAGGCTGTAAGTATGTGAACTTTGATGCCTCAGGCAAAATTATTGAAATATCTTGAGCATTTTCACTTAAGCGAGTTTAACTTGATTAACCAGGTAGGTCCATAAAAGTATCACTTTTTTTCTGCAGGATCTTTTGGGTAAGGCACACACCGAAGAAGAAGAGAAATTGAAAGCAGCTGTCAAACTTAACATGCAAGTCAAAATGGTGTCAGTACAACAGCTGAAAAAACAGGTAAAATACTGGAAAACACTTTTTTAAGAATTAATTTTAGGCCAACTTTTTGTTGCCTCGACAGTCCTTGGTAGCCCCCTTGGTAACATTCCGGGTGCGCCACAAAAAAGTTTCTCTCTTTGAAACTAATTTTCTCGAAATCTGAAAATTTTAAAAGAACCATTCCTATTTCATTGGAAAGAAGAAAGATAGACTTAAATTTTGATGGGTCATTTATTAAATTCGATAAATGAGATCAAAAGTCATGCTCGATTGAATAAAAATATTACTTTCAGAAAGGGCTCGAAAACGTTAAAAATCGACCTATCAAATTTTTACTTTAAATTTGGCAATCGCAATAGCCTTTACATGATTAAGAGCATTTTTCATTAACTAAACACATAAATTTTGAAACTGAAGGGTCGAAAGGGTTTTAAATCCTCGTCAAAATTAATTTAATTTAGTCTTACCGAAATTTTCCTCAGATTTTTGGTTCTAGACTGCATTAAGTCTATGTAAGGCTGGATCTACCTCGAAACCCATATTTGATGTATTTTTATGAATTCTACCAGATTTTTTGGCCTTTTTCGTCGACGAATTTTCTTCCTTTCATTGGAATTCAACCCTCCTTTAAATAAGAAAAAGTCATTTAGACAGCTAATTATCATTTTTAATGACGGAAACGAAAATACTGATATATCATGTAATTATGCTTCTGAATAATTTGATAGGTCGATTTTTTAAACGTCTTTGAGCACTTTCCGAAAGTAACTTTTTTACTCAATTGAGCATAACTTTTAATCTAATGAATCAAATTCAATAAATGACCCATCAAAATTTAAGTCTATCTTCCTTCTTTCCAATGAAATAGGAATGGGTCTTTTAAAATTTTTAGATTTCGAGAAAATCACTTTTAAAGAGAGAAACTTTTTTGTGGCGCACCCGGTACATCATTCTAATTAGCAATTTCTTGACCTAATGATTCAATTATCAACGAGATATAGCCTTGTGCAGGCAAGGGAAAAGTGCTTTAAGATCTTAGCCGCATTTCGGACGACGGGTTGAATCTAACGCTTTCTTTGTTTTAGCGTTGAACACTTTTTTAGAACACTGGTGATAAATATTTCTTTCAAACTAGCATTTGTATGGAAACTGCATGGGAGATTCAATGTCGCGCAGATACAAAACATTAAATTTTAAATATTTCTATTTTAAAGACAACTTTTGAGTATTGGTATCTTTTAAAAGATACCTTATTGGTAAAAATACGTCTGAAAAAAGTGATTTGAAAATCTGTTGGTGACAAAATGTTTTATCAACAAACCTTACAAGCCGACGAATTTTGTTTGTAGACGATTACTTTTCACCGACAATTTTTTACCGATAAGATATTTTCCAAGCTGTTTTCCTTTTAACCTTAGGGTGACATTTGGCTAAAAGAGATGTCTGAAGGGCTGAACAAGAAGAAAGGAGGAAGCGATGATGACTCAAGTGACGAAGAAGAGGATGAAACGAATGGTTTGAATACCAAACGAAAGAAAGAACGAAAAACTGGACAACAAAGACGTCGAACCAAATTGAGAAGAACTCAGGTATGCACTTGAGTAGAATGGAATTGCTTTTCTTCTACGCCAAGAAACCAAGAAACGGTTTTTGGTGAGGTGCTCGCTAAGTGAAACGCGGCAAGTGAAGAGATTTGGAAAGTTCAATTTGAGGTGAACTAAGGTGCATACATACAGGTATTTGTTGATTTGTTGGCAACGGGAAATTGATGTGGCTATAGATATGCTTGACAGTGCTTAAGTTTATACTTGAGTACGGAGATGTACTGTCGAGTGCGGGATATCGCAAAAACGTCTACCACCAATTTTCAAATTAAAAAGGGATGACAAACGCGGCCGGTGTTATTCGGGTGTTTCTGTATAAAAGATTACGTCATAAATATCACAAATTGCTAAGGTACATGTTATGTTAACTCTTTTATAGGAAAAAGAAAGATTTGAAGCAAAACAATTAAACCAGAGGCTACATGATGTTTTTAGGTATGATCGTTTTTTCCTATTGTTGAATTCTTATAGGCCATTTCACACTCGAAATGGATCATGGGTAATCAGGACTGTTGCGTCTCAATAACGGGTTTCTGTTGGCTAGACGCAAAAATCTTCACAATCTTTCAAAACTTTGGACCAATAGTAAGTCGTCATTAGCGTTCTGTGGTCCTGATTACCATTTACGCTTTGCGACTGGGATAAGGCCTATTAGAGTTTGATACAGCACCTGACCCCGAGAATGTAGTAAACCCCGAGAATGTAGGTTTCTCAATTTTTAGCATGGTAGCCCTAACGATAGTGCAACTTCATAAAAAGTTGTTTCAGAGCTTACTGTTACATATTACTGATTATTTCTAGACATAAAATTTTAACTTGAATTGATTTTTTCAGGCGAAAATCTGAATCGAAGTTGATTGGATACTACTCGAATTGAGACATTTTTTAAAATAAATCCCCTCTAAATCGAAATCTATTGGAATTAAGTTATGATGATAGGGTATTTTCTTATTCCTAATGAACTAAGGAAATGTGGAAAATAGTCCATTTCAATATTTATTGTTCTAAGTTAGATATTTTAACGAAAATGTTTGACCTACCTTTTGGGGTTAGTTGACCTACAATTTGGGAGCCTTCATAACCCGACATAAAAAGTCTGTCAAATTATATAAAACTTTTTTGTTGTACTTTCATAACATGAAGGTATTATCTGACAGATGATTAATGTTGGCATTTTAAGCTTTTACAACGTGTCCCAGACCCGCTGGGACCCCAGCCCAATCAGAAAATTTGCCTAAGTTTGGAACAATAGAATTTCTATCCCCATTGGGAATTTAGTAGAAATTTTTTGACCCGATGTGGGAAAAGTTCCACCGGGGCTGTGAGGCAGGGGTGTTGTTACATTATTCACATACTTTAACACAGAATCTTCAACCTACAAAATAAAAACAAATTTCTTGTCTCTTCTTTTCGTCCTTTCTTTTACTTTTCATCATTTGTAGCACGATAAAATTAATATCTTGTTAATTTTTTGTCATAGTATATTTCTAAAGTATGAATTTCACTTAGAGAACAAAAATTTCCGATGAATACAGAAATTTCGCTCTCAGTAACCGAATCTTTTCACCTACATTCTGGGGGTTAAAAAGCGAAAAAATCCAATTTTCAGAATAACAAAAGCTCTTTAGAATATTGTTTTGGCATAAAATATTTCTAAGATTTCCTGTTATAATTAATTCAATCGAAAAAATATCAACATTTTACTATTACTAGATTTAAAGCCATAAAACCAAACCTACATTCTGGGGGCTATAACAAAAATGGGAGTCAACTTCGAGGACCAAAAAAAATAGCCTATCTATCAAAAGTAATGAAACTAACCCCTGGGAAAGGATTTTGGGAGCTCAAAATTTCGTTTAAAACATTATTTTTTTAAATGCAAATCTACATCTCTCAGGTCTGATTCAAATTTCACCTACATTCTTGGGGTCAGGTGCTGTAAACATAATAAGGAGCCAAGCCTCTATCTGCATTACTTAGCAGATCTTGATTATTATAGGAAGATTCGCATGACGATTTGCCCAGTTTCAATTACATTTGCGATGAATATCAGACATAGTGAGCTTTTGAGCGCGTTGATTGCATACTACGTCATCTAAACGTTGTATTAGAATCCAGTCGCGCTCGTTTCCAGGCAATATGTACCAACTTATCAACCCTGGTGAAGAAATTAGAATGATATAGTAACGTCTTTAGTTGAGCCGTTCTAATACAAAAAGATATTTTACCAACCACAGATGAAATGTATCTCATACTGTATAAAAACTCTGGCTAGAATGAGCTTGGTTTGTTTTAGAGGGAGTCTAAAAACGTGAAAAAATTTTCGCTGTAAATTTATTACCAGCCCCCTAAAAAGCCGACATCGCTACTAAGGGCTGATAGGCTTATAGGCAATGCGCTTTTGAATGAATCAGCTGAACTGTGAAGTGATTTTATCAAATTCATAGCAACTATTTAAAAAGGGCTTTTATAAAAGAAATTCAAGTAATGCACTCTAGAAAATTGATGTATTGGATTCTAAGGTTTGGTCCCCTACTATACACGTACTTATTTTTTGTCCACATGAAACAAGACATTTTGTTTTTCATCCCCAGGCTGCGGACGATGAACAAAGAGATCCGACAAGCGGAAGAACAGCACGCGTTGCGTATACAAGAGAAAGTCAAACAACAGGAAGAGATTGAAAAGACACGCACCAAACGATTGAGCAAATACAAGTTCCAAGAAGATGGAACCACTTACCAGCTGAGTGAAGATCTGACCGGCTCTCTGCGTGAGCTTAGGGTATGTTTGTAGGTTCAATGCGCTCTTCTTGAAAAAGATGAGTGTGATTATTTGCTTGCATTGCGTGCCCTTGTGGGTCTCGTGGGTTGCGTGGCTCGTGCCCTCGTGGGTTACGTGGGTCTCGTGCCTTCGTGCCCTCGTGGGTTACGTTGGTCTCGTGCCTTCGTGGGTCCAGAAAAAAATTACGTGGGTATCTCGTGGGTCCAGAAAAAAATTACGTGGGTATCTCGTGGGTCCAAAAAAAAATTACGTGGGTATCTCGTTGGTCCAAAAAAAATTACGTGGGTATCTCGAGGGTCCAAAAAAAAGTTACGTGGGTATCTCGTCGGTCCGAAAAAAAATTACGTGGGTATCTCGTCGGTCCAAAAAAATTATGCGAGTCCTTAAAATTTGACATTGGATTTTTACGAATTTTACGTGAAGAAGCTTTTTTTAAGCTTACAAAAAACCTAAAGAACATAACCGATAGCGCTTGATCTAAATTTGTTTGTTTTTTATTATCTTGATCCAGAGGTTTTTTTATTCGACAATTCTCCTGGCTTCTCTCACTCTTCGAGCAATTTCTTCAAAAGTTCAATATTCTCCTTCGATCCAGAGAACGAATTTTTCAGTTATTCGAACTCCCGGTTATTCGAAGTAAATTCTTCATAAACGGGAGTCTACTGTAGACTCTTAAAAAAGAAAAAGCTCAAAAATAATTGAATGAGTGGGCTTGTCTATTTTTACATAAAGTCAATTATACAATCAATAATATTTTCTTACCAATGAAATTCACATCTCTTGTAATAAAAGATATACGTTAGGATTGTACACACTTTTGTAGGAAAAAAGTCTCTCTTGAGAAGTCTTACAAACTCTAAAGTACTTAAAGAACTCGTAAGGTTTTTGTTCGGCGCGAGTCTATACCGAGTCTATACACAGAGTCTTGGCGCAATTTTTTGGACCCACGAGATACTCCCGTAATTTTTTTTTGGACCCACGAGATACCCACGTAATTTTTTTCTGGACCCACGAGATACCCACGTAAATTTTTTTTGGAACAACGAGATACCATCGAAGGCACGAGACCCACGTAACCCACGAGGACACGAGCCACGTAACCCACGAGGGCACGCAAGGCACGCAAATAATCACACTCGAAAAAGATCATTGTAGAGAGATTCGAATTACCGGGTGGTCTATAAAAAGTTTTTTATGTTTCCCCTTACTTCGTCGGGGAAAAGTGACGAAATTTTGGACAAGTGACGAATATTTTCCCCGACAAAAATTTTCCCCGGCCTTAATGCGTTTACCAACTACCAGCAAGTGACGAATTTTTCCCCGACGAAAATTTTCCCCGACGAAGTTTTCCCCGATAAGGTATGGTACAGTTAATCTTTTACATAACTCTGAACATCCCTCAAAATTTCATTTTCAGATAACGGTCTAGAGAGTATTTTAAAAGGATTTCCCGAGAGAGGCTGCACTGTTTCTCAAAATGAGGCCCGCAAAAGATTATGAGCACTAATTTAAAAAGTGTTTAGTTTCGAAAACTTCTTCCTCATTGTTACAAATAAGGAATCAATAAGGCGAAATGAAGATGTCCTATTTATCAGAAGTAACATTAGCCCTCTGTAACCGAACTGTTTATGGAACATTGTTACTGTCGTCCAGTCTTCAGATTAGGCAACAGTAAGGGAGTCAAGTGGTTGGGTTTTCATACGCGTGTATTCTGCGAATAACGGCTATAAAGCAAATATAGAACACAAGTTTAAACAAACTATATACAAAGGTCTAGGTTAAAGTACAAGAAAGTCGAGAAATATCGAGAAATAAGATATAAAATATACTTACTAAAAACACTTTCCACGTACATACACTGACAGCAATATTAACATACTTTTACAAGCACGGAAATTCACTGTACATTTAACAAGAAACATACAATGAACTGTCTCAAGGGACTTACAATACATTACAATACACAAGAGACATTATTATTCCTAAGATAATTACAAAGTACAAAGCTATTAGCAAACAATAAAGTATATAAACCTAATTAACACAAATGAACACAAAGACATTACAATAAATATAAACTGCAGCTCTGCGGCAGTTACACACCGCACCGTCAAGAATTTTAATTCTTGACCACACATAACGAAAACAAACATAAAACAAACAAACTCTAGCAACAAAAACAACATTCAAACTAAAGTCACAAAAATCTGAAAATGAAAAATAAAACCAAAAGAACCTCATAAAAATTTTACAATAAAATTTATAAAACATAAATTTAACATCGAATCTTTCAATCTTCTTCACACTAGACTTTTCAAATGAGTTTTCATCATGATTACTACAAAAGATATTTGCGAGGACAACTGGTTTTCGATAAAATGTATCCTTTACAGGAACAAAACAAGCATTGACTTCGGGACACGGTAAATAGTTCGATTCAGTTCGATTGACTTCCACTTTAACTAAGACAGGAGCTCGAATGCTTGGCTTCTTTAAAACAACAGGTGGTGAGATGTTCTGACTCTCTGTACCAAAGATAACAACACATTTTGGACCTGCTAATGAAGTCCGTTTAACTGCACTTAAGACAACTTCTGTAATTTCATTGACAACGTTTACGACTACGGGTTTCACTTCATTAACAACCTCAACGCAAATACGATTCGACGTGGCAGTGATATTCTTCAACTTACATAATTGGCTTGGTGCAGCGTCAATGACATCAAGTGCACCACGGATAACGCCCTCACAAACGCTAACTTCTTCAGATCCTCTGTCTGATAACATTTTAAGTGAAGGACGATACCTCACCAGCAAATCTATATACCTCTTCAGGATGCGCACCAATCTTTCACGCTCCCACTGATACATTTGAACCTTGAGATTATTGCTTTTATCTTTGCCATTGTAGATATTTTTGAGAAAATTTGTCGACTCAAATATAGATTCAAGAATACCAATGCGTTCTTTGTTGTAGTTTCTCAAACTCTGAGCTGCCATTTCGAATTTCTATGATCAACTTTCCGTGTTCCAGTTTTGTCACATTACCATCAGCAAATTAAATCTCTGTCATACATAACCATGTCGTGTATCGATAGTGTTTTTACTGTTACTGTCGTCCAGTCTTCAGATTAGGCAACAGTAAGGGAGTCAAGTGGTTGGGTTTTCATACGCGTGTATTCTGCGAATAACGGCTATAAAGCAAATATAGAACACAAGTTTAAACAAACTCTATACAAAGGTCTAGGTTAAAGTACAAGAAAGTCGAGAAATATCGAGAAATAAGATATAAAATATACTTACTAAAAACACTTTCCACGTACACTAACATACACTGACAGCAATATTAACATACTTTTACAAGCACGGAAATTCACTGTACATTTAACAAGAAACATACAATGAACTGTCTCAAGGGACTTACAATACATTACAATACACAAGAGACATTATTATTCCTAAGATAATTACAAAGTACAAAGCTATTAGCAAACAATAAAGTATACCTAATTAACACAAATGAACACAAAGACATTACAATAAATATAAACTGCAGCTCTGCAGTTACAAACATGTTAACTATAAATTGGATGACTACAATATTCTCATTGAAGAGAGAGGTTTATTTTATTTTTCTACACAATAAGCTCTTATTCACTTCGCAGCTTTTCCTTTCCTTTAGCCCGAAGGTAACCTTATCAAAGATCGATACAGAAGTTTACAACGAAGAAATATCATCGAAGTTCGAAGACCTGTCGTGTAAGCAAGCTTCCATTCTTAAAAAAGTTATATTTCTTGTTGAACCAAATACAGTTGACTCTCTCCAATTCGATTTTTAAGGGACCAAAAATCTTCCTCGAATTAGGGAACGATTTGAGGCAAAGAGAGTAATTTAAACCACCTTCCAGCTGAGGAAACAAACTTTTCGTTCGAAATACAGAAAGATTCGAATTATATTCGAACGAAAAGTTTGAAATAGAGAGCGTTGACTGTATAGTTCTTTGAATGTATAATTCATTGCCGTAGAGGTGTATACACTGAGTGTTACCATGGGTAACCTACAAAATCAAATTACCTTGAGTGGATGAATTTTCGTGGGACTTATTTTCGCGAATTGCCCCCTTCAACTAATTTTTCATTTTCCTAACGTTTTGCCAAAAATCTAGGGTCTTTAGCAAAATACTGATTTAAAAAAAATTCGCGAGCATTAAATTTTGAAGAAAGAAACTCGCGAAATATACTCCTTACGAAAATGAATCCACTTGAGGTAGCTAGAAATTCTTCATTTTCTTTGAACTGTTTCTCTACAGACCTCATCGTCGTTACAAACGTAAAGTAGTAACAAGGCGCTCTTACCTGGCACCCACAATACGCGATTTCAACCCAACACGGAAGAAAGGAACCTAAAATCAGGTAATATAGACTGGAGTCGTTTATAATAAGTGTTATACAGTGATATAGGTGTTATATAGGCCATTTCACAGTCGCAAAGCATAATGGGTAATCAGACGACTTACTATTCAAAGTTCAAAGTGTTGAAAAATTGTGAAGATCATTGCGTCTAGCCAACAGAAAGCCGTTATGGAGGCGCAATTAGTCCTAATTACCCATGATCCATTATTTCGACTGTGAAATGGTCTATGATAATGCGAAAACTGATATGGGATAATGCTAGTTTGTTATCCTACTCTCTCTATTTTTGAATTTAGTCGTCCTGCGTGACAGAATCAGCTAATATAATAAGTATGATGATTACACTTTTTTTTTAGAAACAAACTATTTAAAAACATAAGGCTTCGATGGCCAAATTGTTAAGAGCAAGCTCAGAACATTTTAAGGCTTTGTAAACCCTAGAACACTCAATTTCTTGAGAAAATGGACAAAAATACTCAAAAAATGGTGAAAATAAGAACATTTTTAGGCTTAAAGCTCAATGGGAGCTCAATAAGTTAAGAACATCCGTAGGCCTCAAAAATTTTGGATGCTCTTATAAAAAAACGTGTATGAAAACCTAAAAATAAATAATATTTCCAAGATTCCATGTTTTACTTTTGTCAAAAAGTCTTGACAAAAATAACCGAAATATTTCGCCATGTTTAAGACAAGGTGGATTTAAAATCAGAAATCTCTTATCTTTTTAGGATATTCTGGACAATGTGATAATTATTACTGGAAGCGAGACTCTCCATCTCGACGAAGCGGACTTGTATGATGTGGGTTATTTGCTTCGTTTCTTAAACACTTTGCGGCTATCATGCCATTCTGCTGACTGTGTAAGCGACAAATTCAGAGTGGATTATATACTTTTTGTGCTGGAATAGTTTTTTATCTGTCATATTTTTTAAACTATTTTATACAATGGAGTTTTATATGGAGAATGATGATGCGATCCTTCCTGGGCCTAATATAGGCTCTATCTTTAAAACTGATAACTTACTACTAGCACTACAATTAGTTCTCAGCATAAAGAGACGATTTATGGAATTCAGAAGGCTTGCTTTTGGCTATATCTGCAAAAGAAATTTTGTTAAGATGTCTGAATAAAGTTGACATGGCCAGAATATTTGTCAGAAAATCAAGAATTTTCCATGATTTCAACTCCCTTTCCCCTCAAACTTCAATGGTTAAACTGGTGGCTTTGGCTGACTTCTACATTGAAGTTATTGAGGGGAGGGGGCAAAGGAAATTGTAATATTTCAATTAAAAGATTTTTTGACCTTTCTGTCAATATATTCTGGATTCTTGATCTTAAATTCTCGTATAATAGTATTAGATTAGGTTAGGTTCAATTTGAATTTGTAAGAGAATTATTGTTGTACAATAACGATGCTTAGGAGGTGAAGAAAATGACTGAAAATAAACCATGAAAAAAAGAGAATATACAAATAGTTTTTTTTTCAAACCAAGAACTTTATGGCCGTCTCAAAAATGGAAATTCCTCTTACTAAGAGGAATCTTCATTCTATTATGTTTGGATTATATTGACAAACAAATGGGTTCAAATGTTTACTGTGTTTCGAATGTTTTCAAACAAACATGCGGCAAATATTTTGTTCGAATTAGTTTCTCATTTATAATAGTGTCGTTCGAAAAACCCTTCATGCGGAACAGTGCTGTGAAATCAGGCGTTACAAAAAGAAGACTGCGGCTTTTAATGATTTTTTGACGAATAGATTAAGATTTTGTTGTTGTTTTTATCTTTTAGATAAATATAATAGCAACATTCAATATCAGGGTGTACACATTTCAATATTGGTGGACCGATGTTATTCTGATTCGAAATATTTGAAATACGCTTCTTTTTTTCAATTTACAGTGTGTTTTAATTATTGTGCTGATCATAATAGTTCAATTTAAATTAAAATTTTATTCAATGTAATAAAGTTGATAGGTGGTAATAATCAATTGAAATGGATGAAGTATTATGATTGGTCGTTGGTCGGTCACATGATCATTATGAAGCGATTTGTATGGTTCATTTGCTTATTGTCGTGTTATCAACACGTCTCGTCAAAAGACGGTGAGAATATTAACTTGAAATTTTGTGTCTTTCTTTGAATTACGTTTTAATTTTTTGGTTAGGATGCCTCAGAAACAGCCCTACCTTGATGTAGGTGTAATGATAAATGCAAATGCACTTTCAGTGTCAAAAGTTCCTGCGTCTCGGACGGATTTCCGTCTAAGCGGAGTATATAAAGAGGTTTCTTCGTCCCAATATTTGCATGATTTACCAAATTTCAAGAATATTTTTTAATATGCTTTGTAGAGTAGAATCCATTTTCCGTCTCAGACGAAAATCTTTGTTTTGACCACTTATCGACCTGACCACTGTACTCGAAAAGAACAATTTACTTATTATGTGATTTTGACTATTTTTTAGAAAAGAACAGTGGTTCGGTCAAAGGGAATGAACTATCGGATACACAAAAAGTAGCCTTACTTCAATTACACAATGCATTTCGATCCATGGTTCAACCATCCGCTTCTAACATGTATAAGATGGTTTGGGACGATGACCTTGAGCGTATTTCTAAAGATTTTGCTGGTAAATGTATAGTAGCTCATAATCCTGAGCGACATAAAGAAGCTAAACGATTTGATTGGGTTGGGGAGAATATTGCATGGGGTACTGGATCTTGTGGAGATAAAGATTGTGGAGATGTTTATGAGGGAGTTAAAAGATGGTTTACGGAGAGTAAAAGTTATAATTACGATAGTGGCGAATGTTCTGGTAAATGTACGCTTTATACTCAAATGGTGTGGTGGGAAAGTAATAAACTTGGTTGTGGCGCTAAACGGTGTGGTGACCGTACTATATTAGTTTGTAATTACGCACCGGGCGGTAATTATGTTGGACAACGCCCTTATACTCATGGAAAACCATGCTCTAAATGTCCCGACAATTTAACGTGCGAAGATAATTTGTGTGTTGAGAAAACGCAACCGAGTGAGGAACTGATGGATAAAACCTCTAAAAAATGCATTCAAGGTGTCTGCCCGGGAAGCAGTCATCAACAATCATGCCCAGCCCCAGGTACATGTCCTGCAATGGATGGGTGCCCGAACACGTGCAAGCTGCCAGCAACCACGCCCCTTCCACCTTGTCCTCCACCCGGCACTTGCCCCGCCTCTGCTCATTGTCCTAATACCTGTTTACAGCACCACGAGAAAACATGCCCACCTGCAGGGACTTGTCCGGCACCTGTAGGTTGTCCTGATACTTCCTGTAATGTAGTCACCACCAATGTTCCGTTGATTGCTTCAACACAAGTGGCACCCATGGCTGGTGGTAATCAAGGTTAGTGTTCATTTTTCATGCTCACGTTTTATATATAAAACATTGAAGTTTTTTGGAATTTTTAACTTTTAACTTTTTGATGATAAAGCTCCTTAATGTATTTTTAGGGGAAAATTAATTTTCAAAGCTAGAAAATGATGTTGATTACTTTTTCCTTTTTCTTTAGTTTTTTTTAAATTGCAACTGACAAAATCTCAAAAAGATCTTCTGAATTTTTTTCCTTTTAGCTACGAATCTTGGTCCTGGATGGACACCAACACAGGCTAGACTCATGCAAATCGATACAGGGATGACCAGTCTAGTCTGGGGAATTGATGAAACGGAGAAAGCTTTTATTTTATCAGAAGAGAACACGTTACGACCTGTCAATCCTTCCGCTATTACAAGTATACGTCACGTGACTGCAGGAGAGGCTGGTGTATGGTCAATTGATGATTCTGGACGAATTTACTTTCGAATGGGAACAAGCGCTTATAATAGACGAGGTATATTTCGTAAAAATACAGGTCGCAGCTGGTCGCAGTCATACATTTTCTGCTGCTCTGGCTTTTTTCAATTCCACGTTTTTTTTTTCTGAAATTGTATGATACTCCTTCACTTGGTAGAGCACTCTTTAAATGACATATTTTAGTTTTAGTTTTGTATGGTCGAGCTTTACGATATGTTAATCAATAGTCAGTCAATAGTCAGTCAATAGTCAGATTCCGCTCGATGGTCTCTGTTTAAAGCTTGTTATTTGGCCTATTTGGAGTAGAAATAGACCTGTTTGCATTTTTTTTTCAATTTTTGTGTATTTTACAGACCAGAATAAAAAGGTCCTAAAATCACTATTTCTTTAATATAGTTTAATTTAGTCATGATATTGATACGATGATTTACTAATTGTTTGCAAAAAAATCATCTCATGTTTATTAGGTGTTGAATGGAAAGCGATTCCAGGGACATTGAAACAAATCGATTCTGGACCACGTGGTACAGTATGGGGCGTCAATAGGAATGGCCATGTTTTTCGAAGAATCGGTATTCAGTAAGTCATAGTATACAGTTAACTCTCGCTTATTCGAATTTTTTTGAATATTTCTGTAATTCGAACTTGTTTCCACTCCCCGACAAGGAGAAACGTATAGTGTTATGGATATCTTCTTAATGAATTATTGTTACTAAACTTTGTCCAATTGCTAGTGGGGAGCAAAATTGCTTCCTCTAAGAAAAAATCACCCCAAAAAAAATTAATAGCTAATCCTTACTGTAGTCACTGAAACCTTTCACCTTCCGAAATTGATATCCATATTATCATGGTAAACCTAAAAATGTAAAAGCAGCAAATGGACAAAACAGAAAATAAAAGAGACTGCTTATGTTGAACTTTTGTCATCTTTTCGTGACTTCGTCAAATATCAGCCTACATATTTCACGACGTGTTGAATATCGAAAAAAATTCATGTATCAATACTTCTTTTAAAAATACCTTTTTTGTTTCTTAAACTCCTATAGAAACGGAGATTTAGCCGGCACCGGATGGGAGCGTATCGAAGGTGAACTCAAATATGTTTCATGTGGAGAGTTCGGTTGCTGGGGTATACGGCGCGAAGACGACAGTGTGTGTTTCCGTAAAGGTATATCTGAAACGGCGCCACAGGGCCAGCAATGGGTGCCCATCCCTGGTCGTTTGAGAATGATTGAAAGTGGCCCGAACGGTGTGACTGTTGGATTGAACGATGATAACGATGTTTTCGTTAGAAAAGGTGAGTGCTATGTTGGAAGAAATGCTAAACCTGTATTTATTTTACTCTTCTACAAAATTTCCGTAAACTATATACTTTTTTAGGAGAACCATAAATCAAACAATTGGCACAAGTATTCCCATAGGTGTATTTAACCCACTGAAAGACTTATCTAGTTTAAATTGCTTGCAGCAAAACGGACTCTAAATTCACATTGATATTTGGAAAAGGGGTAGTGGAATGCTACTTTGTCAGACCGTTTTGTAATTATACTCTGTCTGCGAAGATTGTAGTTATTTGTATTTGAAGTTTCATAATAAGTAAAACATGTTGACAACAGGTTAGAATGATAGCTTAGAGAACCACATTTTCTTACCCACTCTGAAACCTCTGGCTCAGATTGGTTTTGATATTTGTTTTGGTTTGACCATTATAAAAATGAGAAAAAGAGAATATTGGGAATGAGCTTTGTCGGTATTTTGCCAAGTTTACCACAAAGTTGTTCTTTTTCAACTTGTCTTCTCCCTGACCTTCGTCTTCGTCAAAAACCTGATTTGACTTTTATTTTTACAAAGACAACATAGAAGAACCATTTTTAGCCGACATGAG
Organism: Clytia hemisphaerica; assembly: GCF_902728285.1. Lineage (NCBI taxonomy): Eukaryota > Metazoa > Cnidaria > Hydrozoa > Leptothecata > Clytiidae > Clytia > Clytia hemisphaerica. The sequence goes on from NW_027103803.1 coordinate 44,374, forward strand.
ACCTATTTGGGTAAAAGAAACTTAAAAAAAAAACATTTCTTTTTCCTGACTATGTAACATTTCTTTTTCTTTCTTTTTCTTTCAGGCATCCGTATTGACAATCCACAAGGTACGGAATGGGTTCGTTTGACCATCAAATTATTGCACGTGACAGTTGGTGATCGTGGTGTGATCGGTATCAAACAAGATGGCATGGTCGCCGTTCATACACGTAAGATTATTCACTTTTTCTCACATAAGTGTTCCCGTTTCATTTCATATCATGACAGTGTCTGCCTATTGTTGTATTATGCTGATATAAACTAAAAAATGTTTTTCGTTTCCTTTTTCTGACCAATCTTGCTCCTCCAATGTGAAAAAGTGATGAGTAAGCAAACGATATCACTCTTATTTAAAAACAAAACCTTTAACACCGCAGCAAACCGTTGTATGAAGGTAGAGCGTTCAGTTACGGTGCGTAAGGTTCGACCCCTTACCAGGTCATACCAAAGACTTCAAAATGGTACTTGATTCTCAGCAATCAAAGAGGAGGAGGACTAATCATCAAGTAGATAGCTTTTTTGAAAGAGGGGCTTTTGAGTCTCTTCTGGCTACGGTCGCAAGACACTTAATGATACATGAAACTGGTGACGAAGGGGGGTTTATCTCTTCTCTCAACCTAATATGATTGTTTGTTATTATCATGAAAATTGTTAAAACAACGAAATCTTTGAACTAGAATCTAAAAATGCATGTCAATTTGTTTGTCCGGATATTTTAGTTCAGCGTTGGAATAAAAATTGTCGAATTCATTTAAAATGTTATCGATTCGATAGTTATGCTCCCTGGTATCCTTTTCTCATATTTTAAAAGTTTTTTAGATTTTTTTTTCTTTACAGAATTGACGTTCGCAGAATTTCAAATGCAATCTCCTATCCCAACTATGCCTGCAACAGTAATCGCCCACCACCCAACTACCATGCGCCCTCATACAAAGGTTTTCCACCCTACCTCCTCACCAATGCACCTTCCTTCAACTACACCTCAGTTGATTCAGGAACCGGACGATCGGGAGCACGATTCAACGGCCACAACGGCAGACTTTTTAAAGAAAATCAAACAGAGCACCGTAAAAAGTAAAGAGAAAACTAACTTGAATATTACCCCAGATATTGCTTCAAAAATTTTAAAACTCATTGAAACGAAAAGTCAGAGTTACGAGAAAGCACATAAATCAGCTGCAGCTATAGATCAACCAAAACCCAAATCTGAATTGGAAGAACAAGCTACGCCAGCCGCCCAAGATGACACACCCACTGCCAAATCAACGCCCCCTGAGACACACTTAAAGGACGAAGAAAACGTTCAAGTTCCTGTAATTAAACAGCACGACGAAGAGACAAAAGCAACTAGCATTACTTCTCATCATTTGCCATCAACAGAGGATGATGTAGAATACCCAGCGCCTAAGCTAGGTATGTTTAAATTGAAAACTCAACCTGTCGCGACGAACGCTTTAGAGAAGGAACCGATCGTCCGAAAAATCTCCACAGCGGTGGCAACACCTCAATCGAATGCTCCTGTTGCTCAACCAAAACCGGTTGAAAGTGTCATTACTAAAACCTTAGCAGATTCTCCTCGGCCTGCAGGTCCCTCGATCATGCAACCAGTCGTTCAACGTGTCGTTCAAGTACAGCCTGCCGTTCAAGTACAGTCTGTCGCACCAGTTGTTCAAGCTCCGATAGTTCAGAATCAAGCACCGATCGTTCAAGCTCCACCAGCACCAGTTGCTCAGATTCAAGCACCGGTTGTCCAAGCCGTACCTGCTGCTGCACCTCAAGCACCTGTAAGTCTACCTCACCTGCAAGCCTTTTCTCTGTACAATAAACATAAGATGCATGTAAATACTTTAACCTTTCCAGTTTCCAGCGCGCAACATTTTTCTATCTTCAGCCCGTCTGCGTACAACATTTTTTGCAGAAAATGCAATTTTCACAAGATCGGTCATAACTTTTTATGAACTTTAAGTGAACTTCAGGGAAAACCCATCATAAATTTTTTGAAAGCCCTACCTTTCTCCTTTCTAAATATGTTTAACTGAGTGCTCAAATTAGATTTGGACAGAAATTATGAAACTAAACATAAGGTGTAAAAAGTCATTTTTAGTGCAAAAGTTAATAAAACTTCGATTGTTTCTTATCGGAAATTTCACATTGATTCTGATTTTTTAATCAGTTTTACCGTATCTCTAACGGTTTAAACGGGATCCGACCAAATGTAAAGGTCATTTTCAAAACGTAACAGATACGTTATTCGGGACGTATGCAGGACGTAAGAGATACGTCTTTTGGGCGTCTTTTGGACGTCTTTTGGGCTGGAAAGGTTAATAAGAAAACCGATTAAAACTAGTGAGGAGTTTCTATTTATCTACAAGCCTCTGAACGCACTTTGAAATCATAGATATATGGAATTTTAAAAAGCCTTGGTGGCTACGAGATCTTCAATGTCAGTCTCTAAATGTACAATGTTAGCGTTGAAACATAATGAACAAAGTTCATTATTATATTAAAATTAATCACTTTACTCTGTGCTTGTGTAATCACTTTACTCTGTGCTTTTGTAATCACTTTTCTCTGCGCTTTTGTTCGAAACCTAGATTCAATCAAAACAAAAAAAGCTGATAAAATTATTCAATACTCCATCTTTCTAGACGATCACGATTTCACATGAGCTTGCACGTTCGTGTTGCGCCGTACCGGACAGCGTGTGTGCCATACCACGGGATTGTGCCGGTTACATTGAGTGCCGTGGTTATGATGGGAGTTATAAAGCATGCACCAGAGGGACGGTATTCAATCCACTCACCAATATCTGTGATAATCCAAGAAATGTCGATTGTGAAACCTCCAAACAAGGTTTGTCTTACTCGGAATTTCGATTCTTCATAGTAGTAATTATTTTATTAGACTTATTCATAAATATGCGCCATTGCAATGTCTTCTGACGTTACATGGATTCAATAGCTAATTGGTTGTAAGTGACGTAAAATCAGTCACTAACGTCACTTTCAACCAATCAGCTGTTGAGTCCGTGGAAGACATTGCGTAATGATGCATATTATGAATTTAATAGTCTTCCTTCGAAACGTCGTAGTAGAGGCTTGGATAATCTCAATGAATAGTGAACAATTCAATGAAACATACAATGATAAATGTTTTTTTTATAAACATAACGCTTATAAGCATATGAAGGCCAGCCTGAAATATTTTTCATGTGGTCAATTTTGCAATGGGTAGATATAAAAATATAATATGATAAAGGCCAAATCAATTATTTTTCTACAATTTTGTACCAACCCATATATTTATTTCAATCCAGTTACACCAAACATGCAAAGTCAAATCCAACAGCCGCAAGCAGTAGCAACTTCGTTCATTCAACAACAACAACCACCACAACAAGCTTTTACAGCAACCACAAGTGAAACAGAACCAGGTATTGAATCATAAATTTATTACAAGTTTGTACGAAAAACGACAAACCAGCAGATAATAAAATATTTGAATTTTCAAATAAAACTGCAAGGTTGCTTGCAACACTATGAATGTATAATAGAGCTACCGTCAAGAAAAACAAACCGACAATTCAGAATATTCAAAAATTCAAAACCAAAATTTCTAACCAAATTCAAAAAATTCACATTTATTTCTTTTTCTTCAGTAGTCTCAGCACCTGTTACAATCGATCAATCTCAACAACAACCACCACTAATCACCGCCCCTCCACCCGTTGTATTGGAAGCACCACCGGTACCACCTCCGCCACCCCCTCCCCCTGCACCCATGGTCCAAACCTATGCTCAACCACAGCCTGTACAGCAAATACAACAGTCGGTTATGGCTGCGCAACCTGTGACCGCTGAATCGAGTAATGAGAACATCCAACCAAGAGTGCAGCCACCCAAATCAGGTAAATAATAACGATAGTTATTTAGATTCGCCAAGTAAGTTCCAATCTGTCAATTATTTCAAATTTGAAAAAAAGATTTCTTCACATTGAATCGGAGAGAATATTTGGTCAAAACTTTCAAATATTTAAAATCTTTCGTAATTGAGAAATGTTTTCATCAGAAGTCTCAATCTTGGTCGAAAAAATAATTGTTGAAAAGTCTTTCGTCAAATACTTTAACTTGGGAAAGTGTTTCGTCAAATACTTTGAATGTGATCTTATTTTAATTTGAGAAAATCTTTCGTCAAATTATCTTGAGAAAATCTTATACTTGAAAATCTTTCGTCAAATACTTTGAATTTGAGAAAATCTTATTTTAACTTGAGAAAATCTTTCGTCAAATACTTAAAAATCTTTCGTCAAATACTTTGAATTTGAGAAAATTTTTTGAGAAAATCTTTCGTCAATACTTAAAATCGCTCGTCAAATACTTTGAATTTGAAAAGAAAATCTTTCGTCAAATACTTAAAAATCTTTCGTCAAATACTTTGAATTTGAGAGAATCTTTTGAGAAAATCTTTCGTCAAATACTTAAAAATCTTTCGTCAAATACTTTGAATTTGAGAAAATCTTTTGAGAAAATCTTTCGTCAAATACTTAAAAATCTTTCGTCAAATACTTTGAATTTGAGAAAATCTTTCGTCAAATACTTAAAAATCTTTCGTCAAATACTTAAAAATCTTTCGTCAAATACTTTGAATTTGAGAAAATCTTTCGTCAAATACTTAAAAATCTCTCGTCAAATTAAAAAATCTTCGTCAAATATTTTGAATCTTGAGAGAAAATCTTTTGAAAAAATCTTTCGTCAAATACTTAAAAATCTCGTCAAATACTTTGATTTCGAAATACTTTTGAGAAAATCTTTCGTCAAATACTTAAAAAAATCTTTCGTCAAATACTTTGAATTTGAGAAAATCTTTCGTCAAATACTTAAAAATCTTTCGTCAAATACTTAAAAATCTTTCGTCAAATACTTTGAATTTGAGAGAATCTTTTGAGAAAATCTTTCGTCAAATACTTAAAAATCTCTCGTCAAATACTTTGAATTTGAGAAAATCTTTTGAGAAAATCTTTCGTCAAATACTTAAAAATCTTTCGTCAAATACTTTGAATTTGAGAAAATCTTTCGTCAAATACTTAAAAATCTTTCGTCAAATACTTTGAATTTGAGAAAATTTTTTGAGAAAATCTTTCGTCAAATACTTAAAAAAAATCTTTCGTCAATACTACTTAAAATCTTTTCAAATCTCAAATACTGAAATCTTTTGAAAATCTTTTAATTAAAGTCAAATACTTTGATTTGAGAAAATCTTTCGTCAAATACTTAAAATTTTTTCGTCAAAATCTTTTCGTCAATACTTAGAAAATCTTTCGTCAAATACTTAAAAATCTTTCGTCAAATACTTAAAAATCTCTCGTCAAATACTTTGAATTTGAGAGAATCTTTTGAGAAAATCTTTCGTCAAATACTTTGAAAAAATCTCTCGTCAAATACTTTGAATTTGAGAAAATCTTTTGAGAAAATCTTTCGTCAAATACTTAAAAATCTTTCGTCAAATACTTTGAATTTGAGAAAATCTTTCGTCAAATACTTAAAAATCTTTCGTCAAATACTTAAAAATCTCTCGTCAAATACTTTGAATTTGAGAGAATCTTTTGAGAAAATCTTTCGTCAAATACTTAAAAATCTTTCGTCAAATACTTTGAATTTGAGAAAATCTTTTGAGAAAATCTTTCGTCAAATACTTAAAAATCTTTCGTCAAATACTTAAAAATCTCTCGTCAATACTTGAAAAATCTTTTGAGAAATCTTTCGAGAATCCTTGAAAATCTTTCGTCAAATACTTTGAATGGAGAGAACTTTTGAGAAAATCTTCGTCAATAACTTAAAAATCTCTCGTTCAAATACTTTGAATTGAGAAAATCTTTTGAGAAAATTTTCGTCAAATACTTAAAATCGTAGAAAATTTGGAGAAAAAAATCTTCGTCAAATCGTAAAAATTTTCGCAAATACTTAAACGCTTTCGGAAAATCTTTCAAATTGAAACACTTTTCGTCAAATACTTTGAATTTGAGAGAATCTTTTGAGAAAATCTTTCGTCAAATACTTTGAATTTGAGAAAATCTTTTGAGAAAATCTTTCAAAGCGCCGGGCACTTTTGTAGCAAAGTGACGTTAGATTGCTGCTACGCTACAATGCAACATCTTTTCGTCAATCTATATTTTTACATACAAAATACAAGGTATATTGTACTCTTTTTAACCAACCAGATTGCTGATATTTTTTGGATCGCCGATAATTGAAATTTTTTCGTCAAATATTTTAACTTGAGAAAATTTTTCATCAAATACTTTTGAGAGAATTTGAGCGAATCTTTTATTTGGTCGAAATATTTTTTTCAATATTTGAAAATCTTGAGAAAATCTTCTGTCAAGTTTTATTTTTCAGAAAGTCTTCCGCAAGATATTTCGTCAAATAGGAATAGGAAAATCTTTCATCAAATGTTTCAATTTTGAGAAAGGTTTTTGTCACACACTCTGAATTAGAGAGAATCTTTCGTCAAAATTTTTAACCTTTTTACATGTTCCGTCAAATGGTTACATTTCGAGAAAATATTTCGCCAAATATTATTATTTTTTCGTCGCGGCCACACGACAAGATAATATAAAAGGTTTTTTTTTTATTTTTGAGAAAATCTTCTGTAAAATGTTGACAATCTTTCGTCAAAAGTAATTTGGAGATCAGCCAATTACCAATTGGTGTTTCAATATTAGAAAGTCTTTCGTCAAATTGTTACATTTTGACGAAATCTACCCTACCAAGGACTCGGGGCTTAAATAACTGACCTGACTAGCGGCACATCCCCGTACCTCTTTTCGCTTAAGTTTACATACCTAATCGATGACTATTTCCCTTTCCAGATGATGATGGTGTGTTACGTGAAGTGTGGTTCAATCTTGGACTTTCACCTTTGTTGACGACACTAACCAACAACCCACGTTTCCCTTCATCTCCGGATGAATACATCATCTTGGATAAGTTTGAAGCACCTCCCAATGCTGGTGATGGTTATGGACAACGATTGTCTACATATTATAAAGTAATACATTTTTCTATATGTTATATTATTCAATAATCATTAACTTTCATGTATTTAGGTATCTCTCTCCCTCTTTTAACTTTCATGTCAAGCTTTAAAACGTTGGGAATAGTTAAATTCATGCAGAAAAGAATATATATTTATTCTTGAAATGTCCATAAGATTAACAAAGGTTTAACCTCTAATTTAACATGCTTCAAAAATATTCATTCTACTCGGGCTAAAATGGTTTCGTAAACCACCAGTATTCCTGGTCACACTCGCATTGCTTGGTAACTCTAAAAGCAACACCGACTTACTGATTTATGTAAATACGAAAAAACCTTTAATATTTTTCAGGCACCATTGACGGGCAATTATGTGTTTTACCTAGCCTGTGATAACGAATGTGAGTTATGGATGAGCCCGGATACCGAAGAAATACGTTCCAATCTCGTGTTGGAACTGAAGAAAGGACATTATACATCTTTCAGACAATGGCACAAGTGAGTAAACAAAAATCGAAGCTTATTTTTTAAGAGACGCAGTAGTTTAAGTAGTTTAATGGTTATCAGCCTCGACCGTATAGGATGTTGGAGTTAAATCGCATACCGTAGCGATTCTAAAAATATACATCAAAATTACTGTTTGTCCGAGTTTTAATCCCATTGCATTAATTGCTTTTGCACGTTATTTACACTTATTGACAATACAAAGTAATAATTTGCGCGCATAACGAATCAAGATGAAAAGGATTGTGGGATTGAATTTCTGTCAAATGTTAAAAATAATAATTATGACATTTGCATAGCAGTGCGCTATTCCCACTCGGTGTTTTGATTCACTTAGAATTAGTGGATGTACCTTCGCGCCCGGGTCGACCCTTGCCATGTGAGGGGAATCGGGTACCATGCTTAGATACAAAGGTGAACGGATATATGCCGTGCTCTGTGGTGTGAGTGTTAAAACTTGTCAGGTTCGATCATGTAAGGATACACTGTCCTCCCGAGTCGTCCGCGTAGAGTTACACCAGCAACTCTATACTCTCAGGTACCTAGGAAGGTCTGAAATGCTGGGAGCTATCTATTGTTTAGACTAAGTTTGAAGTTTGGGAATAGTCTAGCAAGCTAGACGACTAATTCTGACATAGTAGAAATAAAAAAAAAAGTAATGGAGGGAGCAAATTTAAGTCTTAGTTTATACAAACTATTATCATATAGCTACCTACTGTATTACACGCATTATAAACGAATCCAGTCAAGTTTGGGAAGAGTTAAGAAACTTGAATTTTTTAACAAATAATGTTAACATTATAGTGTTAAAATTTTCTTTTTAGGTATCCAGACCAACAAACATCACGGGAGATCGCACTACAACAAGGAGAATATTATTTCTTGGAAAGTTTCATGAAGGAAGGTTCTGGTGGAGATGACCTGAGTGTAGGTGTTCGTCTTCCCGATGGTAAATTCGAGCTACCAATATCATCGAATCTCTTCCTAGTGCCAGGTAAGGAGTTTATGTTGCACATTCCTAACTTTTTCTTTTTCTCTAGGAATGGCACTTACGAAGATAGTTAGTAAATTGTTACTGAAAAAAGTCGCTTATCGTCGTTAATTCTTTGAATATAATAGCCTTTTGCAATGGTATAGTGAATATTCCAGACAATTAATTCATTTATTGTTTCATTCGTTCCAGGTGAATCAAGTTCATCCAGTGATTCTGTCTCCAAACCACCGCCAGTTTCTCCATCCGTCAGTGCTGGTGAAACGGTTTCAAAACCGGGTGAAGAACAAACTTCAGATTTTATCGGGAACACGGAAGCAACCAGTACATATAGAGCAGAAGATCTCGATCCACAACCTCAACATTTAGTTGAAGCGATACTCAACGAAAAACCGTTATTAAATAAACTTCAGAACGAGGCTGACCAAGATTATGAAGCAACGGTTGCTAACAATCCAAATAATATTCCTGGCAGTGATATGTATCTCCGTCATAATCCAGATACTAATCTCGAACCTAAGTTATCACTTATGGAGAGTATAAAGCGAAACCATATTCCCCGTAATATTCTAATGAATTTGAGAAAGAATAGAACTATGTTATCTCCATCATCTTCAGACAAGGTGCGATCTATAAAACGTGATATTAAAGAGGATAGTAATGATGATTTGAATCGAAAAGCGAAAGTGAAATTAAAACGAGCCTTGCTGAAACGTTTAAAATATCTAACCCACAAAGCGGTGAAATGAGGTCGAATTCTGTGTTAACAACTTGTTGTGGATAAGCTAACGGTTGAAGATATTTAATTTTCTGGCAAAGACTATTCAGTGAGAATCTTCCTCGTCAAGATAATATGTTTACAGTAGTGTTTATTCATTCTTTATTGATCGAGGAAAGACTTGGTAACGTTTTGAGCTGGCTGACTTTGTCGCCAAAACAGTATCATTTTATTGATCCAATTATACGAAATGTAACTTTCATATGAAAGACCCCAGGCTCATTGCCTATTGGAGATTCAAACTTTTAGGATTTTATAGTAAATTTTATTGGTAATGTTTTGGTAATTTTTGAATTTCATCTCTCAAGTAACCTGAGATCAGATTGTGATTGTTTTCTGCCCACCACGCTGAATCTCTAAAGGAATGGATAAAAACATAACAATCTGACGAATATGCAATCTCGAATTTGTAAGGACCGCGCTCCTTTAATAAGACTGGTTGTTTAAAAATAGGGCGCCGTATCAGGAAAATTTAGTTTTTGACTTTCCGGTGCACAACAAGATTCTTGTTGTAGAATTTTCCGCGGGAGGACTTTTTTCCTCAGATGGTTAATTTTCAAGCGTTTTCAGAGGTTTACCGTGCGCGCGTACGAAAATTATTACCAGCTGTTATCAGGTTACCCTCGAGTGGCCGTTTTGGTGGATCTCTGGCTAACTGTCGAGTTCGATTGGTTAAATTAAGCCCGCCCCTTTAAGTTGCTTACCTAACAAAACCTAGATTAGTATTTTTGTACAATATTTAAGTATTTTTATAATTTGTAAATAAACAATACAATAGATAAACGATAAAGGATGATTTCAAAAAGAATATTGTCAATTACATTCCATTATTTAATCTGCAATTAAAATTCCGTGAATTTTTACTTGACCATGAAAACCTCAAAACAGGATTTTGCTAGTCTTTTATCACCACACCACCGTAGGCTTCTGTTCATCCTCTAGCGAAAAAAGTTTCTTATAGAGTTTCTTATATATAGGAAGTATATCAATTCATGTTATGCACCATTGCAGTGTATTCCAACATTACATCACGGACCCAATAGCTGATTGGTTGTAAGTGACGTAAAATCAGTCAATACGTCACTTTCAACCAATCAGCTGTTGGGTCCTTGAAAGACATTGCAATGGTGCATATCATGAATAGAGATCTGTGATTCAGACTACCAATATCGTAAATATATGAGTCTATTTCCATGTTGACGTTGTTTCCTTGTCACATTTCGTTGTTTTATCATCCATTCAAGATATATGGGTAGTTGTTTGTTTGGATACAGGCTTGAACAGTATAGACAAACATTTTATATAAGAGTTATTCCGAGAAAAATTTCCAGAGATCATCATTTTTTCTCTCAACTGAAAAAGTTCAGATTGCATCATCAACCTCTGAAATTTTTGTAGGAATATTAAAATTCACCTAAAAATATGTTAGATGTTAGATCACCGACCTATGTAGAAATTTCAGAGGATAAGAGATAGCTAGTAGTAGAAAGCCTTGTGATCTTGAAAATTGATGGACATCGTAATGTCAATATAACTGTCTATTCTGTTAAGTTGTTGTTGATGATCTTATCTAGATGTTTATCTTTCAGATCAGGACTCGATGTTAACATATAATCAAAGACACTTTAACTGGGTTTAAGTGTGTGTAAAGTGATTGGCGATTTGTGTGTGAAATGTTTTGTGAGATCGTTTGATGTAAGTGTTTAAAGTTCTGTGAGCATCTGCATTTCTTTGCTAGTTAAGGCCAAGGCAAACCGGTCTAACATTCAATCCAACATGGCAAAAGCTGTTGAGTGTAATTTTGGATGAAAAACTAAAAAAAGTTTACTTTCAAATGTTGAGAGTCTTTGATCTTGCCGCAAATGTTGGATTCAATGTTTAAAACCAGAGCAAACTTTTAGCTTTGCTGTAGGCAACTTATGATTTTACCGAGCTCTTGTCTGGGAGCATCTACTGTTTTTCTTGGTTAGTTACTCGAGTTACAACTTATGATTTTATCAATATACATAGCAGAATAACTAGAATATTTGCAGGGTATACAATTTTGTCTCAGTTATGTATATCGTTGAACATCTTGTTCGAATGAGATAGCTGGCAATATATAAGGGTGAAAAATTGCATTTCAACGCCTTTTACTTTTAATGCGTTTGGAATTTCGAATTCTATTGTTTATTTAGATTTCAACACCCAATACGAATTCTTAAAACTTTATAGCTTCCCCCAGTGGGGATGAGAGCTCGCTGAAGTTTTCAAATAGGGATCAAATTTAGAAGACTTAGAGGGTAGCTTCCTTCACAGGGGACCATTTTTTTAAGGGGAATGGGCTCCACCAAATCAATGATACGGGGTTGTATTTGAATTGCGGAGAGCTTACTATTTAAATATGAGGCTCATGACCTAAATCTAGGCTCACTTGTGGCCTCATTTTTGGGCATTTGACAAGGTCAAGAAACCGGATTTTTTAGTAAGATTTTCATTGTCCTTGAGGGTTGTACTAATCACCTGTAAAAATTCAGCCATGAGGCACGTGACCTAAATTTAAGCCCTTTTTTGACCTCTAAGACTTGTGGTCTAATGAAAAGGCCAACAGCTCTCAAACTATCATAAGGGCAGATACGAAGCAAGTCAGTCGTAAAAGATTATAATTTAAACGAAAATGTTAACGTTTTGACTATTGGTTAAAGGCACTTCGATATTTCCTTTGAGTATATCTATATATTTTTGAAAATTCGAATGAAAATTGAAATTTTTGGCTGAGATTTTGGTGAAATAGTCTCTCTAAGGGTGGCAAAAACGTCAAAAATTAGACAACATTTCCGAAATTCAGTCTCTTTGGTCGAGTTTGATTGGTCAATCTTCGAACTTTGGCTCGGACATACCTGTCATCTCGCAATCCTAACCCCGGGATTCAGATTAAAAAGGTACCCTATTTTTAAAACAGTGATTTGGTTTAATAATGAGGTTTTAGCTCTTGTTTTGAACAACTTCAAACAATTACCAGTCGGAAGTTAATTAAAAAGGAATCTTAATTCTCACTTAATTGCCTTTTCTTTGTAAGATATGAATGTTGGATACGAGTTTAAAAGGTCGTGAGAGTGATTTGATTGTTATAATTACTAAGATGTTTTAATAAATGCGTAATATTTGAAAATTGTGGCTAAGAACCATCTCGTTAGTAGTACGGTATCTCCAATATGTTTTTTGTTATTTAATTTGATTGGACATGTACAAGGGCACACAAAATTGAATATAGTCTCTTCTTGGGTCGGGTTGAAAAGCATACTCTAACATATTTCTGAATGGAAAGGAGCTTTGAATACACGGGTTGCAAAATTATATCAGTGCAGTCAAAACATGTGATTACTCGAAAAAGTTCACGTGATTTTACTCCCATGTTACTTGCTTTACAACTTACAGTTAATTACTTTTTTAGTGTAAAATAAATTCCAACCAATCAGAAATTAATGTCATGGAACAAGCACATAAAAATTTCGAGTTAAAGCGTGATTTTTCCTCAGACTTTAGTTTTGCAACCTTTGTATTTACTTAAATATGCAGTACTATTTTACCCGAGGGTGACTGAATGTGCTTATTAAAACAATTTATTTTGTTTTCAGATTCTGCAGAAAAATTTATGATTTTAATGTAGTGAGATGCTTGGAGTAGGAATAACGTCAGCTGTTGTCTTCCTATGTCTACTACTTGGTATCATTGTTATCTTGGGAATCACCAATATTGTATTAGGGAGATTCCATCGTTGTTGTGATCCCCATGATGGTTGCTGTGCACAACAGAAAACAAATGATGGGGATTTCTCGAGTGATTCTTCCTCTAGTGAAGATGAAAATGAAGATTTGAAAGAGAAAGGAACAAAAGGAACAGACATTCGAATTACTATATCAACAAATACTGACAGTGGAGTTGAAAATGATTCTGAGTGTGAATCCAATCCTTGTTTTCCTCCAAGCGTGAATGATGAAGATTCTAGTCAAACAAAAATCGAGCATAATCCAAGCAATGGGTTCTATGCTAGATTTATACAAAGAAATGGTACTAAATCGAATGATGAGAAGAAGAAGATTTCTAGGTTACAATCAGCTCCTGAGAATCAAAATTATGGCACAATAAACAATGCGCTATTAGTATTACACCCGTCTTTACAGCAACGCTCTATGTCGCTTAAAAGTTTTTTCTCTTCAACGTCTATATTGACAATCAATGATAAACAAAAGGAACACATTGGGAATGCTGCAAATCTGCCAGACCCTGTCGCAGTACAGATACTGATTGTTTATGATGAATCTTCAAGAACCTTAAGTGCTGGTGTTCGACAACTTGAAATGACTAGTAACAACAACATTAGCATTTATTGGCAAGTCTCTGTAGAAATACACGATCTTCATAATGCAGCTCGTAACTTAGATAGAGTGAAATCGAAATATAAAACTGGTGTTAAACCAAGTTTTGCATGTAATTTGGATATCGAAGGATTCGATTTGAATAATTTTGAAAGAATGATGGTTCGGTATAAAGTGTTTGTTCGGAAACGGATTAGAACGGCAAAAAAACAGTTTGTAGGGCAGGTGGATGTTGAGTTAAAGGAAATGGTTGATATGAACAAATATACTATCTTTGAATGGCGCGAAGTTAAGAACCCGTTTGTTATTGAAGAACGTTTGATATGAAATCGGTGGATCATAATCTGGTACATCATTCTATATCTCTGGCATTTCCCCAAAGTCTGGGAATTTCAATTGAAATCTCAAGCAATGGGGATAGAAATTCCATGCTCAAAAGATCCAGTAGGCTTGAAACAGTTTTAGAGTTCAAGTTTTTCCACTGAATTTCAAATGGGAATGAAATCAAAGTCAATTTCCAATGGGGGCTGAAATTGTATACATCAAAGACGAAATCTTGGCGACCGAATGGGGTCTGGGACACGGAGTTATGTCATTCGCAAAAAATTTCTTCAAAAATGAATGAAATATAATTACTGGAATAATATTTTTAACGATTATAGACTATCATTTTGGTAAAGTTTTTAATTTTCAATTAAAATCCTAAATATTATAGCAGATGTGATATTTTTTATTTTTTTTTTGAATTTTAGGTGCAAAAAGTAATTAAGAGTCAGCCGATCTGTTAAACATCACTGACAGCTACATAATTGGTTTTTATCGTTTGCAAAATTAAACCATAGCCAAAAATCATAATTTGGTCATTACTATTCCATTCGTATTTTGGCTAATAGAAAACAATTGTTCTTGATAGGTGAATTGATATTTTTAGCACCATACACCCTTGGGGGGGGAGAGCTCTCAAGGTAAACGATCTACCGTATGTGCGGTCCTTAAGGGTCCCTTTTCCAAGCTTCTCAAAATGCACTGTAAGGGTCGATTTTTCGCCCAAATTCACTCAAATTTGGCTGAATCTTTTGTGCACTGTGCACTTGTGGACTGTGCTTGTCCGATTTCAAAGGTCTAATTTTGGGCCGCACGTACGGTCGTTTTTGAATCGAGTGCCCCCCCCCCGGCCAATTAGAGGTGGCAATTTTCCATTTCAATATTACATTAGTGTCCATCTAGAAACGACCCGTGACGCATGATGATTTGTGATATATCTCAGTTTCCTAACCAGGGTCACTTTGCACCACTTTTGGATTTCACTAAAGGGCGACGGTACAATCGTGATGAGTACAGAGCTATAAAAAGAGCGAACTAAAGAAACTTTGGTTCTAAGTTTGACTCTATTTGGCCAAGGACACTTGTAATAGCGTAAAGTCAATGAAGTATAAGCCCGAGGGGCTAGAAGCGAATCTCTAACCTTTCTCTAGCAGTTCCTTTGTTTTCGAGTGATATTTTTTTGAAATTTAGCCGTAAATTTTAGTTTCAATCTGTCATTTGTGTAAAAACCAGGCGGATCGCTCAAGACCGCGTAACTTTGGTAGGATTTTGTTGGCTTCAAATCCTACCAGAAGCAGCCACCGACCTAAAATTTGCAAATATCTGTTCTGATTTGCCAGCTGGAAGGATTTCCAAGAAATTAAGAACAGTTCCTCGTTTTCCAGGCGAGAAATTTTTACTTCAGAACAGTTATATTTTTTCAGCTAGGAGGTAAAAAAACTTTCAGAACAGATACGAAATTACCAGGCGATTAATTTTACGCGAGTTAACTGTTCTTATCTACCAGGGCTGACAAAATCTTATAAGAACAGATCGCTAAATTCCAGCTTGACATTGAAGGACTTTTAAGAACAGAAACTTAATTTCCAGCTAACAGTTCGAACAGATCCACAATTTCCAGATGTTTTGTAGAACAGATGGAGAATTTTCAGCTGCCACTCCAGGCAACCACATTCAGGACTTTTTTTAAATTCCCTCAGAACAGATAGGAAATTCTTAGACACGTTATTTATAAATATAAGATATCAGACTATTTTTTCATAAGAACAGATCATATTTTTCCAGCTGGTCCCAATCTTCAGTAGAACAGATCATATTTTTCCAGCTTGTCCCAATCTTCAGTAGAACAGACCATATTTTTCCAGCTGGTCCCAATCTTCAGTAGAACAGACCACTTTTTTCCAGCAGACTTTTTTCTTTAGTTCGGTAAGAACAGACCGCCATATCCAGCTGGAACGTGCCTTCAGAACAGATATTTTGAAGTCCTCCTTCGGTGGATGCTTTCGTCCTACCAAGGAGATTCGATTCTAGCCCTTCGGGCTTATACTTCATTGCGTTAAAGTGTCCTTGGTTTGGCTCTTTTGTGTGTACCTATAGCATATCAATCCAAAATAAAAGCCCCCTGGCTAAGATCAAGAATTAAAAGCACTGGAGCGCCAAAATCGCCAAAATCGGATATTTCTGCAGTAATAGCCACGTTTTTGTGATTTTGGCGATTTTGATTGTTATTTATGGGAGCATTTGGATTGATATGGGGTGTAAGCACGGTAATATTTTTGCAATTTTGTATTTTCATCCGTGTGATGGTGGTGTGGTGGGATTGTGGTGAAATTTCCGCAGATTTTCTGACACGATAGACCTCTTGCACAGCTTGTAAATGTGATGTAGTCGTAGTGGATGAAAGTATGATACAACTTTGAGCGCTGACAGTACAATCCCCATCAAAAACATTTATAAATCAAAGAGTTTGGACCACCGCCGGAGGAAATTCGAAAGCAACCGGCGAGGTGATCTTTTTTTTCCGATGTGTTCTGAGAGCATATTTCAGCTAGAAATTTTGATCTGCTCTGATCAGATCTTCGAAAATTAATTAGTTAGAAATGTCTAGAAATGATGATGTGTTCTGACGAGACAGGGGTATAATCAAGGTCATCTAACGGGTTCTTGTTGTCTAGGTAACCCTAGAAAGCTTCAGAACACATCTTTTAAGGAGACAGGGGTATAATCAAGCAAAAATTGGTGTAATCTTGTTGCCTAGTAACCCTGGAAATTTTTAGAACACATCTTTCGTTTCGGGGAGATAAACAAATATCTTACAAGTTTGTCTTTGGTTTGTCTTGGCGAACTGTTTTTCCTAGATTTTAGAACACATCTAACCATAAATAAGTTTAGGAGGGAGACAAATAGTGCGATAAAAGTTTCCTAGAAATCAGAACACATCATTTGTATGAAAAATTGAAAGGTCATAACATTTCAGACATTTGGTCTCTTAGAAGATAAAGAACACATATTCTCTAAAAAATCCCTTCGCCGGCTGCTTCTGGGTGAAGAATGCGGATATGCGGACCGACGGTGCGGATGGTAAGGCCTACGGAAATAAAAAACGAAAGTGAAAGCCCAGTAATAACATTCAAATATGGCGGCAAGACTTGCACATAAATTTCTGCTCCTCCATCTCTGATCTTTGTGTCTTTTCTTGGGGTTCATGCTCTTGTATCCTCGTGGTTTTGTCTATTTCTTGCCTTTTTTAACTGGTATTTCATTTATTTGTTGTTTCACATTCAACGTTCAGTTATCAGACAAAACTCCAAGCACTTTTCAGTTAGTGGAAGTATGTCATCCGATTTTAACCATTTTAAGCATGTTTAAAGTTGTGTTCACAACAACGACTTTCTTTTTATTACGAAAACCAAAGGAGTGAAAACAAGTCATGAAAGTCAGCGCTCTGTGGTTGTGACATTGTTTACAAAATTGTTAAGATAAATTGACATACTTTTTAGCAACTTTTTTCTATTCATTGCATTTTTTGAAATATGGGCCAGCCCAGGTCCAAGTTTGGTTTGCATAGCCGTCAACTTTGCCTCACATAAATATCAGGGGGGTCCGGGGTAAAAAATCCGAAGCACGGAGGCCGTCGTTCAATTCATAGAGGTCGCCGTAGAAATCATCGATGTCGTCATCTATTACAGACTATAATAGACCTTTTCGCCTTTGCGTCCGCCATATTGAATTGTATGCAAAAATTATGGTTGCCGAATTGCCGTGGTGAAATTCCCTTAGAAAGTATGCAAAACATATGCAAGTTTACACAAAGATTAAAAAGACAACAAAGCATCTTATATATAAATATTATAATCATTAGAACAATAAAAGATGGAATTTCTTAATCCAAAAGGAAATATTTACAGAACAACAAAAGCCTTTTAGGAATTTGTTCTTAAAGACATTGCATATTCTGTTTTCATGCCATTAAAAAATTCCACGAAGACGGAGTACACACATCAAACTTTCAAAACACGCAAACTGAAAGCAGTAATTATGACGTCACACTTCATCAATGTTTTGATTTGATCATTTGGCGGCTCTATTCCCAGGAGAATAATTTGCCGTCAGCCGAATAAGGATTGTTTTTTACCTTCGCGGGTGATTTTTCAGTTTGAGTTTATGTCTAATGTTATGGTTTTTTGAAGTGCTTGTTCTAAGAGATGAGTGAATATAATTGTTTTTAGTTTTCAAAAGAAGCAAATTTAATCTTTCTTCTACAAGATTACACTTTAATATAATGCCAATTATGCATATAAGTTTTTATTTAATACTTTCTTTTTGCATATGTTTTGCATACTTTCTAAGGGAATTTCACCACGGCAATTCGGCAACCATAATTTTTGCATACAATTCAATATGGCGGACGCAAAGGCGAAAAGGTCTATAGAGGTCGTAGTGGGTCGTAGTGTAAAATTCAACATTTTAAGATCTGGTCTTTGATTTATAACATTAAGGTCTGGAAAATAAACGAAGGTCTGGAAGATGACGAAATTTCCGTCTAGCATATAATCATATCATAGAGGTCGTCGTCCAACCGTAGAGGTCGCCGTCCAACCGTAGAGGTCGTCGTTCAACCGTAGAGGTCATCATTCAACCGTAGAGGTCGTCGTACAACCGTAGAGGCTGTCGTACAACCGTACCGTAGAGTCGTCTAATCTCGACATACGTCTTGCAATCTCGACACCGGATCTGTAAAATAATCAAAACAAACCTTGAATGAAATTCTTGGTATCATTCTTATCGAACAAGTTCATCCATCAAACTAGAAGTTCAGTAAACATTGCAATCCTTTCAATTAAAAAAACAGCCAAATTATAAGCAGTTTTACACAACACACGAAACGCATGCAAACTTCCTCGTAACTTTCTCGTGTCCATCATTAAAATTTTACAACTTTATTACGCTTCAAGTCACGTCATAAAAATAATTCTCGCGCTTAGCCTGGTTTCCCCTTCCTTATATATAAAAACACACGCTCTAGGCGCTAACAGGCCGCACGCCGTGATTGCCAGTATGGCGGTCACATTAAATTCAAAAGGAAACCGGGTTCTTTTTATTATTTTCGGTTCACGGTAAAAATGTCTACTAAAAAATTCCTCGCGTGCAAAATGTTATGTTGTTGTGATTTGGACATCTTCGTTGAAAGTATGCTAATTAGTTTTTAGCGATTACTACATCGTTAAAGTTTTCTTTTCAAATATAAGTAATAACACTTCACATTTCTCATATTATATTAACAATCTGTATCAGAGAGAGAGTACATTTTAGTGATTGATTGATAACTTTGGTATGTATTTGTTTATGTTTGATTTTTTATTTCGAAGACCAGCCTACAGCTATGTCGAGATTGCAAGACGTATGTCGAGATTAGACGACTCTACGGTAGAGGCCGTCGTTCAACCGTAGATCCATTCGTTGTCATCTAACCAGTCGTAATCAGTAAAATCGTTTATAGAGATTGTAGGAGAGGCCTGGAATCATCGAGTTAGGAATTTTCGAGTTAGCTATATTATGACGTCATAAAAGTGCAAATTATGACGTCATTTGACTCCAACTCGATTTTTTACTTTGAAAAAATCTTTTTCGAGTTAGAATTAAAGGCAATAGCGCTATACTTATAGTAGGGGTCGGATTTGGTGGCACTTCCATGGTATACTCTGAAATACATGCTGATGTCAGCCCGAAAGCTGATTGGCCTAACCGACAGTTATGCGCGGTTTAAGAGTATAGCTAAAACTTTGTTATGTTTTCAACAGTAAACGAAAGTGAATGAAGACAAAATGTAAACAAAAAGATTGCAAAGAAGTATATATTCACAATAGAATGTCTTCATTTAAAAATAGAAACACTCGATTTCATTCAAAAGAAAAAGACATTATTTTTTTCTTTCAGTTTTATGTAAGTCTTTTTGTGTTGTTGTTGAACATTATAGTAAATTATATTCACTTTTTTGAATATATTTTTTGGAATAAAGTCACTTTTGGTTTTTGTTATGATCCAGCACTCCTAAATACTCCTCCGTATGGATGTTTGTGCCAATGCTAGATCAGCATTTCATAAATATACCATGCGTCATTCCCTTTAACTTTGTTTTCTCAAAAAGTTTTTCAAGTGTAGCTATCTCGGTTTTCTTTTTCACAAAATCTTTTTTCCAGTTAGCTAACTCGGTTTTGTTTTTTTGTGCTAAAGTTTTCGAGTTACCTTTTTGATCTTCCTTTATTGCAGAAAGAAGTCGTCCAGGGTAATTTTACGCTAATTACTAAATAAAATTTAAAAAAGAAATGCAACACGGCATAGAGAATCTTTTGATGGAGAAATCCAAGATTAATTTGTTACTGAATAATACTGAAAAATTAAGAGTAATGGACAATAAACAACAAATCCGGAAAATCGGGGAAGTCGGGAACGTCGGGAACGTCTATACGGTTGGACGACGACATCTATGGTTGAACGATGACCTCTTACGGTTGTACGACGACCTCTACGGTTGAACGACAGCCTCTACGGTTGGACGACGACATCTACCGTTGGACGATGACCTCTACGTTTGGACGACGACCTCTAATTGGGGTCTTGTGGGAGAGAGCGGTCATCTTTGGAATTGGAAACTATTGGAAGTCAATAGAGTTTATTCTCAAAGGTGTTTGTGCCAAATTTCACCGCTCTCTGTTGCAGTCCAGACGTAATTAATCGAACAGTTCGGTTACCGAACTAATCGAACTTTGTCGAACTCAATCGAACGACAAAAGTTCGATTAAATTCTTTAATCGAGGTCCCGGGGGGTCCGATTGGTACCCACTGGTCAGGGGAATGTGAGGGTACACGTCTGCACCGTTGGGGGTCCTTCAAAGTTCCTCAAAGTGTTGTCAAAAGCCGGCAAAAATTGCCAAAAATGACCTCCTCAACAGAGGCCTCTACAGCCCCCCCCCCACAGCCTACCACAGCCCTTCGGACCGCTTCGGATACCCTCTGCCTTGCTTTCCCTCAAAGTCAGCACCCTCCATCAGTCATCCGAAGCCTTTAAAAGGCTTGGAAAGACGAAAAGGCTTGAAAATTGGTCAAAATTGGGAAAAAAATGACCTCCTTTGGGTACAACCGCGAACAGCCCCTGGGGGTCCCGGCCGGTGTGCCAAGGGTCAGATCGGAACGCACTGCGACAGAGAGCGATGAAATTTTGGCACAGAAACCCTTGAGAATAAACTCTATTGACTTCTGATAGCTTCCAATTCCAAAAGTAATCACAGGAACTTCAAAAACCAAATTTGAGAATATCAAACGAATATCAAACGTCAAACGTAGAATATCAAACCAATTTCAACTTAATTCTAGCATCATGTAGCCTTTTTTACATCTTTGATATTTAATTTGCTAGAATTTTCTAAGAATTGCATGGTGCCCCAGAAAGATTTCAATTTGCATTGGAAAGACTTGAATTTTTAAGCCTCATTTATCTAATTTTTATCGGTCCAGGTCGGTCGGTCCAGGTCGGTCGGTCCAATTCGGTCGGTCCAATTCGGTCGGTCCAGGTCGGTCGGTCCAGGTCGGTCAGTATGATAAAAATAGATTTCTTAAAATCTAAGGTTGGAAGGTCAGGATCTAAAAACTTTATAACGCTTTGAAGCAGTAGACAATTTTCGTTTTATCAATGCGCAGCTTTCATGTTATTTCCATTATGATATTTCTAGTTCATTTAAGATCTGGGATGAATTTACACTTTTTCAGTTAAAGATCAAGTCCATCCTCCAGCTTTGCAAATTCAATACAATATTATAATTTTTTCGAAAAAAAAACAGGGTCGGTTGCACCTGTAGAACAATAATTAATTTGGTCTCACCTGAGATGAAAAATTAGCTAGAATGAATTAAACATCTAATTTTCTGGCTTGACAGAAAGTTCACTCTTAACCTAAAACCCTTGATGTAAAGGATATTTTCATAAAGGACAATCATAACTCTTTTTGGTTTTATTTTTTAAAGCATAGACAAAGTAAAAAGAAAAAGGAAAGTTCAGAGTCTCATAGCTTTCCTTTTTTTTAAATTGGGTAAGTCATAGTTTCTAGAGGGGTCAAGACCCCCCCTTAGGTAAGAGGACCCCCCTTAAGTGCTAACCCCCACTTAAGTGCTAACCCCCCCCCGTTAGGAAATTCATTTAAAATTTAACACCCGTGGCTAGAAAATCAGTATAAATGAAAAAATTGAAATTTCGCATAATTCAAGGAAGACCCTCCTTAACTGACAACGCCCCCTTAGGAAAGTCATACTTTTAACACCCCCTTTTGACCCCCCCTAAATGTTGGGGGGGGGTAGAAACTATGTAAGTAAGTATTTTTTTTTCTCAATAGTTTTGTTACCATCAGTCACCGTTTTTTGAAATTGTATTTTTCTGATGTCGACTGTTTTTCTTGATTTTTCTTTATGTCAATATTAGACTATGATGTCTATTATGATTGAATCAGGGGGGGGGTCGGTAGTAAAATCTCAGACATATATGAGTAGTAAAAGGATTTTTACGAATTTTTACATACCACCAACCAGACTTTTGGAAGAGGTATTTTACTACCCTGGTAGTAAAAGTTTTTGGGACAATTTGTCATAAAGACCACCTATTTTTTGGTTGCTTTTCGGACTGATTTTACAAAAAAAGCTAAAAAATGATTATTTCTGTGACACATTTTTCACTTTGTGCAAAAATTAATGTTTTGTCCTTAGAATAAAAGTTTTTTTTATATTGACAAAAAATCTCGAGAATTTTTTGTTTGCAGCAAACAACTTTCCAACAGAAAATTTTTTCAACTTTTAAAAATTTTCAGATTTTTTCAGAAAAGTCATCCAAAAAATTAAAAGAATTACAAAAATAGCTAAAATTTGCTAATTTTACCAGTTTTAACTACCCAGGTAGTAAAATTTTTTCAACATTTAACACATAGATACCACCTATTTTAGTATTTAACTACCCTAGGTAGTAAAAATTTTTTTCGATTTTTTGTCACACCACCACCGTAGTAAACGTCATTATGTCTGAGATTTTACTACCGACCCCCCCCTGATTGAATATATGATAAAGTGCTCACGACATTCTAGAAATCTTCATTTCTATTTTATACTTTCAGTTAAGTTAATTACAATAACAAAATTTTATCATTTTATTACAATAAAAATGGTGAGATGGTAGAAGAATGTGTTTGCATTGCTGCATTACAGAGATTGGATTTGATCAATGGTTGATAATGGCTTTTTTGTTTGGTTGGTTTAGATGTGTCTTGGAATGATTCAGAGTCATAAATGGTTGACTCGTGACATCTCTGATTTTCTGATTATATCTTCTTAATTACTAGTCTTTGCATAAGATTTAGTTTTTAACATTTCCCCACCCAAATTTAATATTTTAATTTTTTTTGCGCGTGTAAAGGTTCGGTCATTTTTTCGGTCATTTTACTTTGAGTGTGTTGATTTTAAAAATGAGGACGGTTAGTTTGTTAAAAGCTTGAAAAAATGAAGGACAGAACTTTGTGTTTTACTGCCTGCTTAAGGGCTTAAGCGTCTTTCGATCAATAAAACTGAGTCCTTCCAAAGAGCTGGCCTTGCTTCTCATTTACAATACAAGCTGCAGCATAAGACTTTCTTTTCACTGATGGTTGCATGATTTCCCAAAGACGAAAGATCTAGATGGAAGCATCTGTGGTGGTATTGGAACAAAGATACAATGGAGACCTGGTCAACCCACTCTTGATTCCTTTTCTCTTTTCTTGTAACAGAGATCCCATACCGCCATATTGCCAATTTTTGTACTTTGCAGATTTTCATTTTTTGTGGCCAATCCTTCTGTGGACAGGTAGTACTTTTTAATACCTTTTTTGCCATTCTTGAGATTTAAAATCTCTTGTTCCTGTTTTTTATTATTGTTTTTTATTATTGTTTTTTTTTATTCTTCGAGTTATCTTTCTTTCTTTCTCTTGTTTTTAGATCCCTTCTGGATCCAGTATATGGACCATATGATGCAAAAAAAAGGTATGTCTGGATAACTTTTCATTTTATTTGCTGATGACCTATTCCATTGTGTACAAGGAAAAATATAAAAAAAGTAAAATTGAAAACGCCTTTAGTGTCGGCAGTAGGGCACTACATTATATGCACGTACCTCCTTCAAGGGACGCTCAGCGCTTTCCGTCCGTCGATCAACATTTCTTAAATCTATTTTGTAAACTGCAGCCCAAAAATTAGTCTGATTTGAATACATCTATAGATATTATTTCCTATCCATAAGAAAAATTTTGTTGAAGGATAAGAAGAAGCCTAGCCTCAAGTCAAATACGTATTGAAAAGCCGTTCCTTGATCGAGGTACGTGCGTATTAGCGTGCCTTGCTGATCAAGGCTGATTCAACTCTCAGTATCAACTTTTTTTAACTTCCTGATTTATTTGGAATGATCGTTAAATTGAACGTCATAGGCATCAAGATCAATGATATATTTTTAATGAGAGTTTATCTGAAAATACGAAAGGTACCATGACTATTAGCCAAATAATACAAATGTTAATTCTCTTTAACATGTACGATACAGGGCAGTTGGCTTTAAAAATGCTTTGAAAAGAAAATCGAAAATTCTATTTAGCAAAATTGTGAACCCTCTTTTCAAAACGGAGGGGTGAGGGTGGGGTAAGTAATACGTGATGGATAGATTTTCAAAGGAAAGGTAATGGATTTTTAAAAGAATATTTAGTTTACCTTGTTTCGGTTTGTTTATTATTCAAGGTTTGTTTTCTAACAATATTTTTTTTAAGTTCACAAGTAGGTGGCCATTCTAATTATGCAAATTTCGCCTTTGTGAAGATACTGAGAAGATACTGAAAAAGTGAGCAAACTAGCCTTAGAATTGAAATGAAGTTCAGACACTGCTTCAGTCCACTCTGTAGATTTAAAATTCTGATGGCCATATCATGTCAACTCCTCCCCTATATTTCCCATTTGCTAAAGAAAACACACGATTATGTAAAAAAAAACGAGTGGATAAAATCGAGAGGAAATAAACAGTGCCCAGACGCAGTCAATTAAAAAAAGCGAGGAAAAAAATAGGCAGTTTTGTAACAACATGGGTTATTTTTTCATGAAAAAGAAAATAAACCTCTTGTCACAGTAATTGGTTATACCCTTTTCAGCCCCCTCTTTTTATACTTAACAGTGAATTACCCTTAGAGAGAAATTTTCCTAGTACTGTTCAAAAAGAAAAGAAAATAACCACGCATTGGCAGGATGTTTTAAAACCATAAAATCTTTGATGAATTAATTTTCTTTCCTTTTGTCTTTTTTCTTATTTCCCCCCTGTCAAACAAATCTGTCCTAGGGTGTCTGAAGTGTTTTTTTTTTCAACGCCCAATTTTCAATTATGATGACTGACTGTTTCTTTTTTGTATTCTAAAGAAAAGCAAAACAAAAGATGATAAAATTCTAGAGTAGAATACCATGTGATCAGTCCGTAATTTGTTTTCCACAAATGACACAATTTGTTAAACCAATGGATCTATGAACGTTTTCAAGGCGTTCTCCTAATGTCATTTTAGTTCAACCCTTAAAAGCATCCTGTGTATTAGACATTCGTAAAATATTCATATAATCATAAGGTAGAACCCGACGTTTATTTCTTACTTCCTATGAATTTATAATCCTATGCGCATGCTTCTATTTTTCTTTCTTTTATTGATGTCTGTTTTTTATTCAGTGTGTTGCTCTTGGTGTTGGTTGTATCTATCGCGTCGGTGACATAAAAGGTCATCTATTGAAAGCTCCCAAGACACTGGACATAACCTTTCAAGGACAGGAATTGTAAGTACTTTTAGATATATCTTATTGTAAAAGCTGTCAACCTTTCAACGTTTTAAAGGAGCGATTGCCATGTTTTCAAGACCTCAACTGCCGTTGCGAATAAGCCTGAAAATATATCAAGCCTAGAAAACGAGAGCTTGGGTTATAGCCCCCGGCTAGTCTGACGAAATGTGCAAAGTTTTCCCAACCAAGCTTTAGTGTGTCGGAAGAAAATCTCTACACCGAGTGCCAGATAACACCTAAAATCAGAAATCAGTAGAAAAACGCTGCCTTCTAAAGAGCGCCGCATTCAAAGCCTATAAAATTTAAAGAGCGTCGCAGCCACTGACCTTTATATAGCCATGGACCGAGTTACTCAATCCCGGCCAACCAAAAGTCTTTGATCGGAGTTTTTTTGAAATTGGAACCCTAATGGTGGCACTACTCAATACACAATAGCGGTAAAATGCATCGAGAGCGCTAGATCTACTTTTCCTCGAATACTTTTGATAATGTAGCGCCGTTAGACGTTGATTTTTGACACTGCAATAGCTTCTTCTTGGCTACCAATTCCAAAAAAAAAGATGGTGGGTATAGCTTGGTCTAGGGATATAAAGGTCAGTGGTCGCAGCGCTTATTTTAGGTAAACGCGGTATGTAGTAGAAGCAAGTTAGAGATTCTTGTGTTTCAATATGCGATAAAATAAATGATTATATGTCTGCGGGCGTGGGTGTTTACATAATTGTCAGGAAACCCTTTCTTTATAATGTGTGTCGTATTAAGAATTCCAAAAAGAAATTCTTGTGTGTGATTTGATGTTTTGACATCACTCAAATCTCAGTTTTTCTTATGTACTGCTTTTATAAGAATAATTCAATTTTGTTTGATTGCAATTTAAGATCACGTTCACACGCTACGGCTCCGTTTTGCTCCGAAACAAAATGAAGCCATTCTATTGGATAAATTCATGTTTTACGTCACTTCAGAATGGCTTCATTTCGTTTCGGAGCGAAACGGAACCGTTACATACGAACATTACCGACTTTATGCATCGGAGGATATCGAGGGCGACGGTAAGAGAAATGATACAAAACAAAGTCGATAGTTGATGTACGGCTCTATATCGCCTTTGCTCACCTAAACAGACAGTATTTTGGTGTTTTTACGGTCGTCGAGCAAAGTGGACGGTGATTTTGGAGACATGTCAATTTTGCTTTATACTGTCCCCTTCGATTTATCTCTAATACATAAACTCGCTATTGTCTGAAATGCTACGGGGACTCGGTTCTGTACGTTGTTTTAGCGGCGTAGTTACAATTTTGAAACTGTTTTGATTGTTCGCCATCTATATCTTCCCTGTAGCACTCGTTTTAACTCGTCCGTCTCTATTCAATTCAATGTCTTCTATGATGGTTTTTCGTGGTTCCCAGAATAAGAGTAGTTGAGTGGTAGGATCTTTTCGGCGTATCACATGACCATCGAGTTTGAATCCCGAAAGGCTAGATAGGAACTTTAAATCTTTCTCAAGCAAGAAAATTGAAACCTTAATATGTACACAGTTTTTTCTTTGTTTTTCTCACAGCATATTTTTCGAAATCCGGCGATGGATTTTATTTTCAATATTTGCGTTTGTGTGCGGGTCATGCGTTTTAGATGGGAAATAAGTGGCTCCATTTCCCATCCGAGAAAGATTTCAAAAAGCCAAATTTGTCAAAATAAGGTTTATAACTTAAAATCTTTATCTTTTGGAAAAGTTTTTGGTCAATTTTTATTTTAGGGTAGGGACCTCAGCCCGTCCTTTTTCCGGGGGGATAAGCAACAAATCCTTGTCTCAAAAAATTTAGCAATTCAGTTCTTATAAAAAGATTTTAACTTTAAAGAATTAAAAAGTGTCAAAAAACCAGGTAGAAATTTTCCCATTCAATCTTTTACAATGAGATAGGTTAATACTTTAATTCTTACGGCTTGTTAACCCGTTTTTTTCGTGACGAGAATGACATATTTCTTTTCATAGGGCGTCCTCTTGATACGCCTACTCAAATTTATGTCTGCCAGGAAAAAAAAAGCTGACAAGGCTGATTCCTTAATTCTTTAGCCTGTATCCGACATCATATTTTCAAATTTATTAAGTAGAAGCCAAATCCTAAAAGAAAAAAAAAGTAAAAATATACCTCTGATTTTTAGAAAATACTCTTATACTTCTTTTTATAAGACCCAAATTAACAATTAAGAATAAATTTACGGATCAAGTTTACAGTAGTCAGAAAACCAAGAAAAATAACCATCATGTACTGGTTTTTATGGAAAAGCGTTAAGAAGGATCAGGTACAGGCTATGATAAATCATGCGTTAAATCCAGACGTTCTTTCAGACAATAGAAGTTTTTATAGTGATCAAAACAAGATATTATTATCATATTACATAATAACGGGGGTTGACAACAACGTAATAAAAAGTAGTAGAGAAAAAAAATTAACTTATATATCGTATTTGGAATTTTAAAATTGATATCTTTATATATGTATGATGTAAGAAAAGTGAACCCCCCTTCTTTTTTTACTTTCCTTCTCAACTGTATAATTCTCTTTATGATGCTTCTTGGATTTTTTTGGTGGTGTTATTTTACGCTCACTTCATATCAAACCAAGCCAATTGTGTAATTTGCAGAGACATTGAGTAGAGACTTGGCTTGGTTTGATTTGAAGGTATTTTACTAAGATTTGAAGGTACTTAGCGTATTATAAATGTTTGGTTAAAGGGTCACATTATGATCTTAGGTCAGTGGCGTTCTAGGAAAACCTTTCAATGTCATTTTTTCCAAATCGCCCCTTCTTCGGTTCGAATATGACGCCGCCTTTATTATGAACGAAACGAGTGAGGAAATTATTTTGAAGTTATTTCAGTGAAACTGATCTTGGGGCACAGCTTTAAGGCACGTAATGTACGATTTTTAAAGAATAGGACTCTGTAAAAAATCACTTTTGGCGCAATTTGCTCTTAGGCGCCACTTCATAAAAGCTTATCTGCAAGAACGCCACTGTCTTAGGTATTATACGGTAATCCTGTATGTGTAGTTCGGGGAAGGGGATATCCCGAAGGCGTATTTTTCTATAGGTAGTTTTCCCTTGGTTGATTTTCTTTTCAATTGCTGAGCTTAGTTCAATTAGTCGTTTCGCAACTATCTGATTGATAAGACCTTTCCAGTTCCTTTTTGCTTACAAGATAGCTAGCGTAGGTTTGTAGATCATTTAAACAATCTTGAAAAGATTTGAACGCGTCGGAGCCATACATGATACAATTAGGATCCATTTTTAGATTAAAAAGAAGGGGTGTAAAAACACCCAAAAAACATTTTGGTGACTTTTTTCTCTGTTACCAAATAAACTTGGGTTAAATAAGTTTTGATACTGATGGAAATGGTGAAGCTAAATCTAGACTTGCCTAGAAATTTCATTTTTCAATTTTTCATTCCATCATGGATATTCTTAAAATTTTGGGAAATATCATCTTAGAATATTCTCTCACGGTATTCTTGGATTAGGAACGAAATTTAACCTAAATAAAACATTAAGACCTGCCTGAAGCATTTCTTTTAAATCTTCAGGTTCCGATGCCAAATTCCATGATGATGATATTAACACTTCATTTTTTAGCCAATTTCATTATGAAGTATTCAAAGTATTCCCGTTTCATATCAGACACATGTTTCATATTAGGACAGTGTCTGCCTATTGCTATATTACGCTGATATAAGCAAAAACTTGTTTTTTTATTCCTTTTTAAGAAAAAGCGTGTAAATGAAAATTTTGAAAATCCGAAGAGACGGGGGAACTCCCTTACGATACATTTGTCTCAAATTTGTCACAAAGTGAACCACGGAGATCGTTTATCAACTAAAAAGCTTAAAATTTGGTCTCAATGTTTTTTTGATAAAACAAAAGAATGAACTTTGGTCTACCTTTTTTTATTATCCCTATGGTAATTTTTGTGGGCCCAAATATTGATACGAAATCTACTTCGAAAAGTTAATCCAATGTTTATACTTCAGATAAAACTTGTTCCTTGAAGAGGGTATCTATTAAAATTTCTCCTTATCTTAAAATCCCGCGCAAAGTCATTTAATCTTCAAATTTTTCTTTGAAGAGAAAATTATTGAATCTGGCTTGGTTACTTTAGTGGCCAGGTTTAAGCTAGACCACGGTCATTAGGTTCCATGTACTTCGCTCAATTTTGGCATTGACGTACCCGAAAGGGCAAAAATTAGCCGGCGGAAAGTAACCCGCTACTAATTAGAAAGTTTAATAGAGTTATAATACGTTTAATACGTCACGAACATCACTTACCTTGTATTCAAATAATTACCATGGTGATTATGTCCCTTGAGACATTAATTGATTTTTTTATAAATAAAAAGTAGTTTTAATAAAATCCGCCGCTGTGAGTTAATCACCTCGGCATAAATAATTTCAAAACGAGGCAAGTGATGTTCGTGACGTAATTTATGAAAGGTCTATAGGCAGTATGAAATAATTGTCATTGTTTTAACAGAAGCTAAGCTTGCAACATTTAACACTTTTTCACGTAGAAAAAGCTACGGAATGCTGTGTATTATTTAGTTTCCTTGATCATACACACCTAAATTAAATAACTCTTTATTTAACTATTAAACTAGCATTGTCTTTAGAGTGTTTGACCAGTGATGTACACATGACCATTTCTCTGAATTTGCGAGTTGTTAATATTCTTGTTAAAATGATGTTTGAATGTCGTTGTGTTATATAATTTCTTACTTTGGATTTTTTATAAGTTTTTTTTGTATGGCGCGTCATTTCTTGGAGACTTGAATGGTTTTTTCATTAAGCGGAAATATTTGCACTTTTGGTAGATAAGACTTTAAAGTTGTTTCGAGGCTATGTTGCAAAAACAAGTTTATAAAGATTCTTTCTGAAACATTTTTTTTTTTGGGGGGGGGGGGAGGGGCTTTTAATTCCATTGTCAACCACGATTGGAGACAATTGGATGCTTATGCCCAATTAAACCGTCTATATGGGTAATAGCGAGTTTATGTATTTGCACTTTTGAGGACGGTAAAGTGACTGAAGTGATTTGGAAAAACCCGCATTTTTGACCGGTAAAATCGAGGACGGTAAAACTACTGATTTACCGTCGTCCTCAGTCAGTCAGGATGTGGACAAATTAGAACCTTACCGTCTCCGTCGCAGAAAAACACGCATACATAAACTCGGTACTATCAAACGGTGCAAGGTCCCTACTGGCGGTATCCAGTCAAAAATGAGCGTGACGTAAGTCCTTCTTCTTGAATGGCCGTTTGGAGATCTGACTTTGATTTTTCACAATGTTCTGATGTTCAAATGGAAATAGGTATCTTTTAATCCTAGTCAGAATTCATCAATATCATTTTGTTTTTTGTGATCCTGAAATCTTCGGTTGTAAGGAAGGGTTTTATGAAAAATGAAATCGTTCAAAATATTCCAAGTGAACCTTCTTGACATCTTATGTGGTAAGCAAAATAACAATCTACCACCACACCTTTCACAATTGCCATTCGAAAATAAAACAAGAATCGCAAAATTGCGACTAAATATTTCCTTAAAAATGAAGGTCATTATTGACATATATAAAAAAGCACACATAATAAAGTATACATATATATTTGTCCAGAAAGAACTGGCATGTTGTTTGCTTTGTTTTGGTGTTTAAAAATATGTACTTATCAGTCCTAAAAAAAAATACAACTTTGAATATAATGAGGGCAATAAGTCTGGTTAAATGTTACTTTATTCACAAGATTTAAGGATTACTGAAAAAATACTACTGCAGATGAAATAAACTCAAAAACTAAAACTTTACAATAAATTTACATTACGACAAAGTAAAAATCTATCTTTAATAGCAACAAAGAAAAAAATGTTGCTCAAAGTTTTAAGGCATTTAAATAGCTTTAAACAGTAGACCTTTTTTTAAAGAGGCAGCCATATTGAATAATTATTATGTACTCCAGCATAAAAACAATGATACAGCCATGCATAATTTAGGTATATTTAGTTCAGTAGGTATAGAGAATTCAAGATTTGAAAACAGACACTGCATTGGATTACAAGACTAGAGAAAGATGTCAACCATCCACACGGTTCATGAAAAAAATAAAGTATTTATCAAAAAAAGGTTCTCTTTTTTTTGGTAATCAATACACCGTTTAACAGTGTCGGCTGCGCACGCGTATGAACAATTTTCTATTGTTTTGATTTTGGCAACCACGAGAAACTTCACTCTCCCCCGTAAAAAAGGGTAGGTAAACAGCCAGTTCTCATAAGAAAACCCAGCAGAGAAATGGTAGGTAAAGAACTCCTTTTCATCATAACTTCTTTTCCTCTTGGTGAATTTTTGTGAAATTTTCAGGAGAGACACATAAAATTGTCATTAATATCATGTTCAAACATCTAAAACATTCTCTTTAAAGGAAGGAAAAAAAATGGCAATGTTTACATTTCTCTAACCTTCCACAGTACTAAAGTGAGCATTTTTACCTCCTGCCTCTACGGTGGAGATGGCGAGACTGTTAAACGGTGTCTTCCAACAAACAACAATCAATATACCCTAACAGGATCCTAAGGTGTAAACATTATCAACCAACAAAACCCACACCACCAAAATTGTAAAAATAAGTCAATATAATTTCTATCAACAATTTCTCGTAAAATGTTTTTTTTCCAACATTCTGACTGTCAGACTGTCTGATACCAATCATGGCTGGAGTCATCATGTGTAGAGTGACTGTGTATAACAACAAAAGTTTATTGAAAATCATCCCACGGTCATGGTCAAGCTAAAGATTTATCAACCAAACAAAACTGACGCCAAGTCAAATCTGTCGATTAAAAATTTCCATGAAAATTACAATCGAAACTTATCTCATAAAATGCTTTTTTCAACATTCTGGAGGTCTTCAAAGTTAGAGGTATCATATGTAGAGCCAAGCAATACATGAAAAGTCATTTGCTATCCCATTTGCCATGAGATATACGAGTCAAGAAATCAAACAAAAACCAACAAATCATGTCTCTTCACTTTCATGTCACATCGTGTTTATATGGGGTAACCAGAAAGTCAATCCACAAGAACAGCCATCTTCCTTTATTATGGAGTGTTCCAAAACTATTGGTAGGTTGTTTGGGAAGTAAAGAAACCCACACAGTCTGATTTATTTTAAAGATTTAACTTGAAAACAAACTGCATCTCTCTAGCAAAAAACTCATGTTTCAACCTGCTACATAACAATTGCCAGTCGGGTCTGCTACTAACATGTAATAGTTTTATTATAACCGGGCTTGAGAATCCGTAAGGAACTTGTAACATATATTATATATATAGTTTATCAGTCGACTTGAATCATGATACATTACTTATACTTCACTGGATGCATTTTTCTCTGTGAATTTAAAAACGGGCGTCAGTCAGGGCGTACGGAAGGCGTTTTGACACGGGAAATTATGATGGAGAAAGCCCGTTTTAACAAATATTTCCCTTTTGGAAAACGGGAAATATTAAAAAAAGAAAAACTGCTGCACGTTTTTTTTAAAAGGAACCTTAACTTTGCTCTGAGCCTGGAGTTCCTTATTTTTACAGAGAATTTCAGCCTCAAAGTTCCTTATCGAGTTCATTATTTACATAGCTGCTAAGTTTGGATAACCATCGCATTTTTTGGACCATTTTCAGCCTCGAGTTCCTTATAAATGTGTTCCTTATATAAAAAAAACGTGTATTTGAAATGTCCTTCTCGTCCTTCTTTTCACTTTCTTTTTTTCACTTTTCTTTTTTTCACCTTCTTTTACTAATCACTTCCATTAAAAAGGAAATTATGATGAATTTTGAGGTGGCTGCCCTTCATCCTTCGAATTTCAGTGACAATATATATTTTTCAAGTATTAAAAAACGGCCCTGTCCGAGACATGTTAGAAATTTCTAGCATCTAATGGTATTTT
Organism: Clytia hemisphaerica; assembly: GCF_902728285.1. Lineage (NCBI taxonomy): Eukaryota > Metazoa > Cnidaria > Hydrozoa > Leptothecata > Clytiidae > Clytia > Clytia hemisphaerica. Next base: position 78,250 of record NW_027103803.1, read on the forward strand.
TTGTCTCCATCCTCCGTCCGATATATTTTTCAAGTATTGATTGTTCTACCTTTACAAGCTTATTTTAGGTCACGGCCCTTAAATTGTCTTGAAAAGCTTGAAACCAGGTAAAGGCAGCTTTTTTGGAAAAACGACAAGGAATAGCTCTGGAAAAAGCAGGAAAAAGTCCGTGAAAAGTCCAGGAGCTCTAATTTCAGTCAATTTCAAGTACATTCTGATTCTCAAAGAGAGCTCATCCAACTGAGAAAATTAATATTTTTTCATCGAATTAGATACTGTTTTATGTCATCTAATTTTTCAGCCAATCTTCTTGTTATTTTATATTTCTAAAGATTGATTCCTGACTAAAACACCATCTTATTTTGACCCCCTCTGTGTATTGCTTTTTAAAAACGCAAAAATCACTTACAGTTAATTTCACCAATTCGATTTTCAAGGGGCCAAAAATTTCCTCAAATTATAGAAAAATTCGAATTACAGAGAGTAATTTAAACCACTTTTCAGCTGAGGGGACGAATATTTTTGTTTGAATCACAGAAAGATTCGAATAATAGAGGTTCGAATGGTTGACTGTATGTACTTCATGTGATGGACACCCCTATGACTGGTGAATTTCGAAAACAAGTTTTTCAATACTCGCCTAAAAGATTTTGGCGGGATCATATTTTTTTTGCCATGAAGCGATTCTTTAATATCGGCGAATTTTCACCATGATTAGTATTTTGATAGTTTACTTACTGTATTTCACAATTTTTGAGCTGTTAAATCCAGACACCTTGGCACCAAGTTTTTTTTTGGCACTCAATATTCAATCAAAAAAATTAGTATTTCCTCATGCTAATAAGGAAAAATTTGCGGTGGATATCAGTTCTTTTGCAACAGGATTTTTCTCGGAGATTAGAAAATTTATCTTTCTGATACCTGCTGGTACTCGTAACTATAGGTATGTGATCTCGAATTGCTTTGGTGTTCACATTTCTCCACCTTCAAGAAGTGTTATTTTAAAGCTGACAGATAGAAGTAGTTCCTTGTAAAGACCAATGACCAATGAAAAATAGAATAGAGAGAAATCTTCAACTTTCCCAAGACAAGCAAAAATGATATCTTAAAGGGAGGTTTCATGGTCGGCGGAGGAGCGAAATCAGCCCTTTTTCGGACGGATTGGCGGAATTCGACGAAAATTGAGACGGAATTTAGGAAATTGGGTTCTCAGACGGAGATGGAAAATTAGACAAATTTTAGTGCGGAAAAATAGAATTTCGCTAAAAGATTTGCGGAATTGGCAAAAAATATTCGAACTTCGCGAAATTTTTGACAAAAATCTTGAATTTCAAAAGTATTTTCGGTGGTGGAATTTCGGTCCTTATTTAGACGGTCTGTCGGAAATTAGAGAAAAATCTGGCGGAATTGCGGAATCGGTCACCCGCTGAACCCCCCCCCTTAAGATTTGAGCTGTCTTTTGGTTTTGGCGCTTTTTTTCGTATTTTACATTTTAGAACTGCGTTGGTAGAAATTTCAATCTAGAGTTTGTATCACGTGGGCCGCGCAACTCATATAAGAAATGAGTGGCTTCAAATCCTACATTGGAGATTCGCTTCTGCCTTTCTACTATATCTCCTTGGTAAAGATGTAATTTTTGAACGAGATTTTCCATATTCAGTTTCAGATCCCAAAATGACAATGAAATAAGTATAATGATATAATCTGCTTTACCTAATTTACTTCCATCTTTGATTCTTTGGGACAAGCTGGAGTTTTTACAAGCTCTTATTCGATTTGGTTGGTCGTTAACATGTAGTAAAAACAATTTTGTTACTTTTTCTAAAGAAATCGTAATCTCAATTACTTCAAATGACCAATTAGTGAAGTATCTTATAAAAACTCCAGCTCATCCCGATTCTTTGAATAGTTAAAATATTAAGACATGCGTCATAAAGCTTCTACATTCTCTTATCAAATTTCGGAGAGCTCAAAATTGTGATGCTCACGGTATTGGGGAGGGGCTTTTCGCTTTTAAGTCAGATTGAGGCAGACTTGACGAACGATCGAATGTGGATAAAACGTGTCTACTATTGAATGCTGATCTATTGTAACGACCATTGAGTTTAAAGCCCCGAAGGGATTAGACAAGAATCTCCAACTTTTCTCAAGCAAGAAAAAGTGAAATCTGCGCGGAATTTAGAAAGGCGGATTGATTATAGCCCTTTTTTGTTTCAGGGTGACATATTTTTCGAAATCTGGTGATAATTTTTTTTTCATTTTTTCAATCTGCCGTAAGTGTGAAAACCACGGTGTTCACGGTTTGGAAGTGAAATAAGTGGCTTCATTTTCCATCCACGAATTTCGTATCTAGCCGAAATCAATGGGTATGATCTTGGTTTCTAGACTTTCTTTTATTGTTATCATGAAACCTTTAATCTGACTCTGATAAGTTTCTTTTTAATTCCCTGAACAGAATGCAGAAAACGCCGAAACTAACATTATCTCCCTATTTTTGAAAGAAAAAGATTTAAAAAAATTCACCACGGTAAAATACCCAGAGAGTACATATGCATTGTTTTGCAATGATGGTACTTATAGATTTTGTCGGTAAAATTGTTCCCATATTTTTTCCCCTCTCTGGCGATAAAAACTTTAAAACTGATTTTAATCTATTTAATCGGTTTACTTTGCCACAGATTAATTTTTTGGGTCTTTTTTTTTTGCACTGTTTGTCTTTTGGCGAGATCAACTATATTCTATGGTATTCTATTGATAAAAAAACTGTTATATTCTTCTAAAAGTATCAAGGGTTGAGATATGGGCTGAATTGGGTTTCTCTTTTTTCTGATAGGTCACAAAAGATAATCCGTAGGAAGGGGATTTGCCAGGATTTGCTACAGTATTGATATGAAAAGGGGTTCTGCCAAGAAATTGGCAAAGGAAGCCTTTTGTTCATTTTGTCTCAATTATATTTTAATAATAATGAACTGAACATGTTCTGCTACATAGCAAAAAGATTTTCTATAATTCGAACCGATTTTCAGTTCACCATATCTTTGTAAAATACTTTCTATAATTCCAATATCTCTGTGATTCGAACAAATTAGACTCGAATTCGAATTAACGAGAGTTCATATTAGGCCCAATTTCTGCAAGTCGATCAAAACGAACAGTTAGTTTGTTAACACAAAACATTAGCATGTCGACTGCACATTAAAAGGCTGCGAAGTCGAAATACTTTGCAAAAATCACTTAACGGAGCGGAAAGTTTATTTGGAATAATTTTAATAGTGCACGCTGATCAATTTGACTATTAACGCAGATAATCTCGGTGGGTACTATGGCCTCCGTAAACCGATGTTTTGTTGCAAAAAAAAGTGACCCTAAAATAGGTAAAATTGGTCTTAGAGAGATGAGAACTTTCAACATTAAAAATACTTTTTGATTTTGTCTGGTTATTATAATGTTAGGGAGCCAAAGTAAAAATTCTGACCCTTAGAGTCTGCACATATATTTTAGAAATATACAGTGTGCCCATATAAAGAGGGAATGACATTTGATATAAAGAGAAATCCTCCAAGTCATTGTCATGCAATTCCCAAAATAGTTAGGTAATAAAAGGTAGAAGGATTTCGGTTTTTGTTTTGACCTTTGTTGCCCTTTTTAATTGTATCCTGATGTTTTTTTTTCAGAGGAAAGCGTGCGAAAATTAAAAGATGGCGGTGAATGTTTGTCTCTCTTGTAGAGAGGTGTTTTTATGTAACGTTGGAGTGTTCAATATCAGGTTTTCATTTCACTGGGGATTTTGAATTCATTTCGGGTGTAACACCTCCTGCAATGAAAGGAAAACCCGAGGGGGGTTACGGTGCAGAGAAAATTTTCCAAAATTTGAGCAAATTTGAGCGAAAAATCGACCCTTACGGTGTATTTTCTTAACAATCTTTAACCATTTTCAGGTAAAATATGACCAGATTATCGAAATTTTACACCCTTAGAGCTCAAATTTTCTCATATTTGCTCATTTCGACCCTTACAGTGAACTTTGGGAAGCTTGGAAAATATACCCTTAAGAGCCGCACGTATGATAGGTCATTTACCTTGAGTGCTCCCCCCCCCCGTGGGATGAAACCCCTAAAGAAAAAAACATCTCCAAGTGTGCAATACAGGTTACCCAACATAAAATTTCTAATTATAACCGAAAATTTTCGAAAATTTGAAAATTGAAATTTGTTGGTGTTGTGCAAAAGATGAAAACAAAATTATAATTTGTCGGTTTTTAAATAATTTTCCTTATTTTTTACCGCTAGCTGCTCATTTTTATCAGGTCTTGTTTACAATTTTGGCATCCTAAGTTTTCTTAAGTTACACAATAATTCTATCCTGTTTCTCTCACGTCCGTCAATAAATGGAGGAAATTCTGTTAACGTTCTCATAGATAGACGTGCCCACTTATACTTTGCTAAAATTAGTTTTTTTTCAGATCATGTAACTTATGTAAAGGAGATGAAAAGGATTCGTTAAATATTTTCATCCAAACCAAAATATTAATATATTCAAAGTCCTAAAAATCAACGCAAAATAAGCGTAGTAAGCACTTATAGTTCATCTATTGTGGTTATCTATGGATATTGCCAATCTGTAAAATATATTTCTACACCCCTCGATTCCCGTACACTTTTCTTTTATAAGAACATCCAAAATTTTTGAAGCCTTTGGATGTTCTTAACTTTTTGAATTTTAAGCCTAAAAATGTTCTTTTAAAAAACATGTTTTTATTATTGCCATTTTTTTAGTATTTTTGTCCATTTTCCTAAGAAACTTGGTGTTTTAGGGCCCGTGAAGCCTTAAAATGTTCTTAACTTGCTCTTAACATTTTGGCCATCGAAGCCTTATGTTCTTATATAGTTTGTTCTTATAAAAAACGTATTGCAGAGTAGTTACATCCCTTTATAAAATCCCCTCTTTGAATGTCGTGCGTGCCAGGTCAAGATCTGTGCTCATTTAATAGTCCCTTTCTTTCTAAAGCTGATAAAAATCACTAGAGATTTTAAATGGTGGATTTCTTTTATTTACTCGTTGGGAGATTAAAAAATTTGCACCAACATTGATGTCGTGTTTTAAGTCTTATCGCGTACCTTTCTAAAAATATGAGATTATTTTTTAGGAAAGGTCAATTTTTTGTCAAGGGTAAAATCTTAAGAATTGGTTGAAAGGGCCATCCAATTTCCATTGTTCTTTATTATTTTTTATTGAAAGAGCACCTAATAATAAATCATACCATAGGGTTTAGGGGATTTACTTTATTTTGGTTAAATTCCTTAACCAAATTTTATCAAAATAACTGATTTTCATGGAAAAAAATATTTTTCTCCCCGCATTAAAAAAAAGGACTGGAACCAGCAGAGAGTATAATACGCAAACCAAAGAAACCATCTGTTCAAAGTTAAACGACGCCATTTTTGGAAACCCTCATTGTATGCTTAGTGGAGTCCTTTGTTCTTTCGAGCCAATCAAAAAGGGGTAATTCTTAAGCTGCTACATACATTATAAAACAGATACTTCCCAAATCTTAGGTCCATTCACGAGCAACCAATCAACGTCTCTAGAAGGAGTCTCAAATGAAGATAAAACCCGAAAGGTGAAAATCGAATTCGTTAAAAACGGCAGCGTCGCTTTCGGTGAGTTAGTAGTTGACTTTAATTTTCATTTCTACTTAGGGTATGTTTTATCGCCATTTTATTGCGGTACAGACAGAATTACATATACGAAAATATCTAGATTTTTGTTGTGAATTTTGCTCTAAAGAGCCAAAATGGCACCCTGTAGTTTTTTAAAAATGTTAAAATATGATAGCGTCTTTTTGTCTTATTGCAGTATTATTTATGCTGGGTAGAAATTTTGTACTATTTCCAACAAAGCCCAGGGGGCGGGGTACTTAGGCAAAATGGGTGTCGGGTATGTGCGAGCCATAAAGGGTCCCTTTTTACACCCTCGTAAGTCTCTTTCCCTAAATTTCCCTTTAGTCAAGGTATCATCCCCTGGGGGTTCGACTGGTGGAATATACACAGAGGTACACGATTCTGTATTGGTTGGGACACTGGCGTGCGGCTTCTTTGATTTGAGTGCGTTAAAAAAAGAAACAAAGTTGGTGCAATCTCACCTCTCATACGGTGTATTCTCAAGTTGATACCTACCCAGACCAACCACCAACACTGGCAGGCTTCTTGAGTTGTTTTCTTCCAAATTCCCTTAAAACACATGTAGCCAATCAAATGCTCAGAACGCATCGAGACTGAAATAAAAAAAAAACCGTAGACTTGACCCCGGTTCGAACCCTCAAAATGTGTTACCGATGCCGCTGCTGAAAATCAAAATTTTAATTATTTGAAAATATTTATATAAAGAAATTACTTTATATATACGACGAGTGAACAGACCGTACGGGCTATAACCAAATAGGAAGTTACCTATCCGCACAAGTACATACGTGGGCGTGGGTGTACCGCCGGTCGGGGGTGGAGGTTACTTACCCCTGTAGTGTTCACCTAGCGTGCTCGAGCGTTCTTACCATCTAGTCAATTATACTTTTGCCATTTCAACTCTTATGAAACATAATGCCCAGACGACCACCTTATCCAACATCGTATATCGCTAAAACTTAGAATCTAAAAATCATATTTTAAGGCTTCTCTGTTCATTGTAGATATATAATTAAAACAATAATTAGATCCTGGGAAACTTACCCATTAAAGGCCTTTACTTAATTGCCTTACCATGAGTACCTCATATACTGGGCCACTATACCACTTCTCTTTTTCCACAACACTAAGTTTGCGATATTTAATTGGGCTATAATTATACAATCTGTGAATTTGTTGGTAGGGGAATGAAAAGCTAAAACTGGAAACGTTAAAAAATAACGTTTAGTATCTTGTTTTGCTTATCAGATCAACCATGTTTTGAAAATAAACATTGTAAGACGAAACGAAAATATTCTGTTATGATCTCATCACAGCCCCATAATAACTTCAAATAATTTGGAAGTAAAACACTCGGGGGTTTTTACTACTTAAATTATATTATATACGCGAAAAAAAGATAAAATTCTGCTGCTTTTGGAATTTTTTTTTTTTTGCATTGGTATTTATATTGATGTTAATTTTGGGTCTTGAATTTCTTTTTGGTTTCGCTTTCTATTTTGTGATTTTGTTTTTTAAATTTTTTGTATTCATAAATTTGATGTTTTTTTTTTTTTCGAGTGTAGGGTTTTAAAAAACTTTAAAGCGCAAAGTTTACTTTTTGCGTGATTTGACATCGTTTGAATTTACTCACTACTTTTAGAAACTCTGACAGGAAAAGGGAAGAATGTTTTAGAATTTTGATTTTGGACCACTTTATTCTCTAAAAAAATCACTTGTCATTTTTGTCAAAACCAGACTTTGAGAATGCTTGGATCTCATGGGCCCCGGTGAACCATTAGGAGTGAGGGTACAATATTTTGGAAAAAATATGAAAATCCTTCATTTTTTGCACCCTCAAAACACCCTAAACCGTTATTTAATATTGAGGAGAAAAACTGTTTTTATGATTTGATTCGGTCTGATTAAAGTTGTGCTATTGTACAAAAGTATGCTCTGCAAAATAATGCGGCAGCCCCATGGATCTCCTTGTTCTGTGAGGTAGTATTAGACGTACCTTTGTCTTATGGAAAGCCGTATATCATATGAGGGGAATTGGGGAAGCATAAGGAGTTTGGGTATGAGACTTACCAACGATCTTCTTACACCATTTATTATTTTGTCCCATTGTACTTTTAATAGAACCAACTTGGCAGCGCCTTGAATTCCAATTTAAAATGGAGCCCCTTCTCCCCACTTGGAAGGGGTCGTTTCATATAATTTGTATCATCATTGCTAATTTTTTTTTGCAAAATTTTTGAGTGAACCTTTTTTCAGAGTTAATTCTGTTGCCGAGGTTCCCGTTCCCGAAACGGAGTGAAGCCATTCTATTGGTTAGAAGTGACGTAACACTTGAATTTAGTTAATAGAATGGCTTCATCTCGTTTCGGAGCGAAACGGAACCCTCACGTGTGAATATGGTCTAATTGTGTGTTCCCTCGCTGACATGAAGAAAGGGGACAAGCTGGAGTTTTTACAAGCTCTTATTTGATTTGGTTGGTCGTTAAGATGTATTGTTAACCGGTTACTTTTTCGAAGCGGGCTACATGACTTTTTGCGCAATGTAATTGGTTCTTTTCGCATGACGACGGGCCTTCATTGTCCAGAGTTGCCCGTCGTTAGGAAAATTCATAGTGACGTCACTTTTTCAAAGGAAAATGAACTATGTGTTGACATCATTTCTCTCATTTTTTATTTCTGACGTCAGAAATTATAGCAATTTTTTATCTCTTTTCGCTTGGTTTTTCTGCTTTATTTCGCTATTTTTCCTGGATAAAGCGCTTAAAATCAATCGAAGCTGAAGGAAACGGTTATCAAATACAATAAAGACCGGTTTTTTTCGGGCTGTACTGAAAATATTGCCCGAGCTCAAGTAACGACCGAGCTTGCGAGGTTGTTGCGTTGACCGAGACTTTTCTCAGTACAGCCCTCACTAACCGGTTATTATTGTATTAATAAAATAATCTTATTACCTTTTCTAAAGAACGCGTCATCTCTATCACTTTAAATGACCAATTAGTGAAGTATCTTGTAAAAACTCCAAAGCCTCTCGAAGAAAGCACTGTAAAGATCCTAAGTGTGTTCTCCCTCGCTGACATGAAGAAAGCACTGTAAAGGTCCTAAGTGTGTGTTCCCTTGCTGACATGAAGAAAGCACTGTAAAGGTCCTAAGTGTGTGTTCCCTTGCTGACATGAAGAAAGCACTGTAAAGGTCCTAAGTGTGTGTTCCCTTGCTGACATGAAGAAAGCACTGTAAAGGTCCTAAGTGTGTGTTCCCTTGCTGACATGAAGAAAGCACTGTAAAGGGATCTGCTTGAATTACGCTGACATGGTTTCCACACAAAAGCAAAAGGATACACACTTAAAGAGAGTTGACTTTCATTTGGATATTACAAGGGTTTATGGGAATTTCCAGGATGTTTAATAAGTAGTTAACGAAAATACTTACCGTGAAAGAAAGCTTTTTGTGGTTTGCTTTCCCCAATTTTACTTATCATTTTATACTTCTTGGGCTGTAAATTTTCCACGAGCTTTCAAAATCCTTCATCATGCAATTACATATTTGGGACAAAGATACTTTGACTGCTCCTTAAGAGAGTTTCGTAACTTCTCATGTAATAAAACTATTGAAAAAGAATAAAAGGAATACCCGAACGATAGATATATGGTTTGAAATTTGTTGAAATCTGAGGCTCAGATTGTTCTAACTTTGTTCTTAGATTTTGGCAAACTTTCAGCATCGTTTTCTTATAAAACCTTTCTTATAAAAAAAGCGTGTATGAAACTTTACATTCCTAGCTTCTATCAACCATTTATGACGAATTAACTTTTGACATCTGACCCTTATTCAATACTGGATTCTCATTTTCATCTCTATGAACAAGGTCTTGGCTAAATTTTCGAATAGGTTTGGTCAATCTAAACTTGAGACTGTCAAAAGGTGGCAGAGTTACAAAGTGATCACACAAGTTAGTTGAGTGACTGCGTGCGGTCGAATTGTACCTGAAAGCAAATCATATTGGGGATTTTGAGTTTTATCTCTATGAATAAGGTCTTTTCATAACTTCGCGAATTTTTGAATAGGGTTAGTCAATCTAAACTTGAGCCTGTCAAAAGGTCATCGACAAAGTGATCACACAAGTTAGTTGATTGACTATGTGCGGTTGAATTGTACCTGAAAGCAAATCATATTGGGGATTTTGGGTTTCATCTCTATGAATAAGGTTATTTTATAACTTCGCGAATTTTTGAATAGGGTTAGTCAATCTAAACTTGAGCCTGTCAAAAGGTCATCGACAAAGTGATCACACAAGTTAGTTGATTGACTATGTGCAGTCGAATTGTACCTGAAAGCAAATCATATTGGGGATTTTGGGTTTCATCTCTATGAATAAGGTTATTTTATAACTTCGCAAATTTTTGAATAGGGTTAGTCAATCTAAACTTGAGCCTGTCAAAAGGTCATCGACAAAGTGATCACACAAGTTAGTTGATTGACTATGTGCGGTCGAATTGTACCAGAAAGGGGATTTTAGGTTTCATCCAAACATTTTCGATCCCTATAATGCCTCAAATTTTTGTCGATTTTTATTTAATTTTGGTTCTAAATTTTTTGGAGTCATACCCTGTGGGAACTTTTACCGTTCTCGATTTTGCGGGTCAGAACTGCGGGTTATTCTAAATCGCTTAAGTCACTCCGCCGTACTCAAAAGTGCACAAGTGCAATTGCAACTCGCTATTTTCGATTATATGAAGTTATGTGGAATTAGCTTAGGGCTTTATCTGATAATTCCGATGGTGGATTGACGGCTAAAGCTCGTAAAGCGGGCTAATTCTCATCAGTGAGGAATGGTGGACGATCCCACAGATATTATATTCTTTTACACCCTAGATAGGCTAATCGCTCACAGATTTTCCTTGGAAAGGTGTCCAGTTTTGAAGTCGACTATTCCGCCATGCTGTTTTCCAATTTACCTTAGATTCTCGAACGTTCGAATTTCAAAACATTCGAATCGTGCTGTTGACGACCAGAATTGAGAACAAGATTAGTCAGACTAATCAGATCAAAAACTAGACACGCTTCCTATATCCGGGTAGCCCGATCCAGTCAATAGTTAGAGATCAGTGGACGATCCCCTAAAACGAGGGATGGGTCCCAGACCTATTGCCGTTAGCTAGGCAATCCTTATAGAAAATTTCCCGCTTTCTAGTGAGCGTTCCGGCGTGTAAAATAAAACTCTACATCGGGTGCCAAATAATTGAGGACTTGGGTCAAATACCTAAATATTTATTGTTTGTCACTTGAGCCTTACACTATCATCATAGGGTATATTTTATAATGTCTGGTTTTGTCTAGGAAAGCATGTTTATGACATTCAATACTGTGTTTGCTGATAGTAATGTTTATTTATCGCATGGAGATTGCAAAACATTTTTGCTCGATGCTTTCTGTTCAATAAACCCCTTCAACAACTTCGTAATCCTTCCCTCTACAACATTTTCAAAAACCCAGTGTCATATTATTTGTACTGTTTACTCGACGCTCTTTTCTTGGGATTTATGATTTTTAAAGGAACAATTTTGGTTTTTCTCTATAGTTTTCCTTGCAGAGACTCCTTGTTTTAATGTAGCAATATCACAATTCATTACCCAGCAGTATCCAGTATTCTTCTAATACCTTTCATGGAGGAGCTTTCATATGACGTACATATGAGCTTAAGTCAAGGTCATCCCTTTTTTCTCATAATTCTTATATTAAAAAGGGCGGCCAAACAGTGTTGAAACAGGCTAATACATGTCAATTTTAAATGATCCTTATACAAAAGCTCCTAGAGGAAGTTGGAGGATCCATCATCTTCTTTGATAAAAAAAGTGCTTGACCTCGTTCGCACTTGCTTGTAGAAATAAATATTTTTATACTTGGATTTATATGTTCCTATATTAGCCTGTACCAAACTAACCTATTTAGCGCAGGAAATTGCTCTCTAGGTAGACATAATTTTGGAGTAATCTTTAATCAATTACAGTCAACGCTCTCTAATTCGAACTTCTTTTTGTAATTCGAACTAAAATGTTGGTCCCCTCCAGAGAGTTGTTTCAAATACTCTTTGTAATTCGAATTTTTCTCTAATTCGAAGATAATTTTTGGTCCAGCGAAAATAAAATTAGAAAGAGTATAAACTTTAACTAAAAAAGGTAAAAAATCGGTAAAACGGCCGAGGATCTAATTAAGTCATTTTGATAATTACTAATAATATTAATGAAATTATTGGAAAAACTTTTCCATCTCTCCTGTTCACTAAAAATAGTCCCATAGGCTAAATCGCCAAGAATTAAAGGTTATAGTTATGCCTCTTGCTGAAACTATAGTTGACACTCTCTAATTCGGTTTTCAAGGGTAATTGGAATTTCATCGAATAAAGGAGCGTATCGAATAGGAACGTCCTTTATGAGAGTTTCTTGTTGACGGTGACTTCAATATTATCGAATAAAGGAGCGTATTGAATAATAGGACGTCGTTTATGAGAGCTTCTTGTTGACAGTGACTTTCAATATTATCGAATAAAGGAGCTTATCGAGTAGTATAATGTCAAGAGAGCGCCACATGTTTACTGATTCGGTAGATTTTTTGTAACAATAAAATAAGAAAAAGACTACAGTTGCCGCTCTCTAATTCGACGCTCTACTATTCGATACGCTCCCATTATTCGATAATATCGAAAGTCATCGTCAACAAGAAACTCTCATAAACGATGCTTTACTATTCGATACGCTCCCTTATGCGATGAAAATCCAATTCCCCTTGAAAATTGAATTAGAGAGCGTCAACTGTATCTACATTTTCAAATTGATCAGGTTTGCGCGCCATGGAAATAATTCAAGAGAAAATTGAAATTTTTGTTCGTTATTTTCCAAAATCAACCAATAGGATGTCAACATTTTTTGTAGTAATATTTAGGTCAATATTTGTATATGTGTCCTTGTTTTTCTTTAGTACAGAGTCTTAAGGAGGAGTGATAATTTTTGTTATTTCTGTACAGGGACTTGATTTGTTTTGGGTTTTATAAATAATGTTAATATGTGCGTACTTTATAGATGGGAGTTATTCCCCTTTTTGAGATGGTCAGACTTTTGTCAGTGTCTTGATTTTTTTGACTGTTTGGAGAATTTATGTCGAGTTCGGGGTGCATCTTTTTTTGTATTCATTCTTTGGTAAAAGTTTTATTTTACACCCTCCCATATTGTTGAATAGTTGGTTAATTGTATACGATGTTTTCGTTATGTTGAATTTTTGCTGTTTTTTTAATCCTTGAGTCCTATATTTCTTTTCTGTTTTAAAGATAAAGGCGCTCGAATGTTTTTGTTTTCTCGTTTTTTGGTATGTTTCGATTTTTTTCTTATTTTTGAATTGTTTATATGTTGCAAGCTCGTTTTTCTCAATTGGATGTCCAGTGCCCTGGAAATTAAAAACTAAAATCTTCTAGATAATTAAAGTGTCATAAAAATCTGCTCTCCTTAACAAATTTTGCGTCCCCCTGTCTACGCTACTGCCTTTTTTAAGGTCGAAAAGACGATTTCCATTTCCATTTCCATTTTGAACTCTGTTTTAAAAGGAACAACCCCTAACATTTTTTTATCCAGTTTTTCCTTTTTTACTATGGTTGTTGTTCGGCTTCCTTTAAAGTTACTTTTACCATCTATGCACTTTTTCGACCGTAGTAGCGCGGTCAGGTGCGTGCCACTTAATTATTTAATTATCCCCCTAAACTCGATTCAATCCTTTTTGACACCTATTTATATTGTCTATAGGTGCCAAAAAAAGACTGGGGTGGTTTTACTGTGGTAAAACGGACAAAAAAATGCCCGCGCAGCAATTGGCGGCTACGGTCGAAAAGGTGTATTTAGCTCTTTTCTTTTTCGTTAAGAAAACGAAAGAGGATTGTATTGACCTGCAAAATCGAGGACGGTAAAAGTGCTGATTTACTGTCCTCCTCAGTCAGTCAGTCAGTCAGTCAGGATGTAAACAAACTAGAATCTTACCCTCTACGTCGCGGAAAAACACACATAAATAAACTTGGTAATGACGGTGTAAAAGGAGCCAAGGGCCGACGTAAATGTAAAAAAAGACCAAATTCTCAAGGCTAAACATTTTCCCTTTAACCTCAATTTTCGATGTACTATAAGGCACTTTTACTTTCTTTTACTAAACGATGCCATATGGACCTCAATATTACAGAATGAAACGCAATTCTATTTCGAAAGTTTTTTGTCAATTACAAGTTACAACAAATCTTTTTATAAGAACTAGAATGTTATTGTTGTGGCTCTACTTATATTCTTTTTAGGGAAAAGTTTTGCTCTGTTTCTTTTTCGCTCTATTTTATTTTTACTACGCTAAAAAACCTGATGAGAGTATTTAATATAAAGCCCACTCTAGCCTAGGGGTTTTGCTTATTTTTAGAGGGGGCTTTTGTATTCGCCGTTTTTTAAAATAATTCTAATGAGAAAGTTAAGTAATTTCTCTTGCCTTAATTTTCGTAATATGCCTCTGAAGTACTTGCTATTATATCAAACCAGATGGAATTCTTTTATTCTCGTCGATCATTAAGATTCGATTTCGAAAGTACTTTTTCATCGATTTCGAAAGTTTTTCTATCGATTTATAGTGATTTATAGGGTTAGATATTTATATCGAGATTTTTTAAGTTTTTAGGGTTACGCCACCCTCCGTAAATTCTAGATTAGCTTTTGGACCTACCTCGGAGGTCCTTTAATTTAACCTTTTTTCGTCCGTCCGTCGGTTCGTCTGTTTTTACCAGCTTTCCTCGGGATTGGCCCATTATTTTTTTCTGACTTTTTGCATAGTGATGCAAAATGACAGTAACCAAAAAGTTTTGGTGCCCGATCTTCGAGAAAAAAAATTTGGGCAAATTTGGGCCAAAAACTGCCTAAAAATGTTTTTTTTACTTTGTGTGCAATTGCTTCATAAGTTTTTTCTGATTTTTTGCATAAAGATAAAGGGCAAGGTTCTCTAAAAAGTGGCTGAAGCTGTTTTTTTCCGGAAAGTTTTATTTATAATTTTAAAATCTTATTTGGGGAAATTCCCTTTTGTCCTTTTTAAGGAAAATGAGGATTTCTCTCGATTGGCTTGGTATTTGTTATATTTTTCTGATTTTTTACACAATGATGTAAAATGGCATTGTTTAAAATCTGATACAGCCCGAAAAAATATATTTTGGCAAATTAGGGCCAAAAAGTGCCTAAAAATAGGGTTTTTGGACTTAGTGTGAAATTCTTCATTAGTTTTTCCTGATTTTTTCTTAAAATGTAAGACTTCAAGATTTTTTAAAAGAAGAAGTTTTAGCCAAATTTGGGCCAAATTTTGACTCGGCGAAAATGAAACCTGTCAGCTAACCAATGAAAAACTGTACCTAAGAAAAAAGCTAACTCGAAGAGCTTTTTTGATTATGTCTTGATATTCTGAAAGTTGATAGCAATCTCAATTATTATTTATTTGTCGGTTTTCATTATACCCCATTATAATTTTAAATCTTTAAATTTATGCTGAAAATGAGTAAAAGTTTTGAAATGATGACGTCATAATTGATGACCTGTGAAAACCTGTAAAAAACCAAAATTTCTTAAAATCATCTGTCAATGACAATGAAACTTTGTTTTGGTATATTTTCTGAAGCTGTCATCAAAAACATTTTTTCTGACTTTTTGGAATTCTATGAAGATATAAAGTTTCAAAAAAGATTTTCTTGTCATAGTGATTTTTTGGAATTAATAAACATGACTGATATTTGAGATTTTATTTTTCTAGTATTCGTGTGTTGACTTGAAGTTGATTTGTAGATGTTACTGGAGTTAGGGTAGACTACTATTGACCTTTTTGTGTTCTGCTTAGAGTGAAATAGACCTTTACTAAGTCTTACATCATAATGATATTCGTTCGTGACGTAATCTTTTATCTTCTCGAGAAATTTTAGCCGTATTTCAAACTCTTTTCACTCGCCAAAATGTTATATTTTATCACTTTCCCCCGAATTATTAACTTTGTACCAAAATTAAGTTTCTAGCACCATATAGTATTAAAAAAGTGCTTTTTTTCTTCCTCGACTTTCATCTTCAATAATTTTTGGAGCAATTTTCTAGGGCTTGTTTTAAGTTATTGTCTTTGGACTTTCATCTGCTTTATGATTTCAGGGTCGTAATGTGAAAGTTTGTATATTAAACTAAAAGGTCAATCAATTTTGGTTGAACCTTTTCATTTCCTTTATTTAAAACCTCATTAAATTCAATGGCTCACAAACTAGGCACTTTATCAAAAATTCAATCTCCATTAGAGATTACACGCTTTTTTTTTCTAGGAACAATTTTAGGCTGAAAATTGGTCAAAACCTAAGAAAAAATTAAGAACAACCCTAAGCTTCAGATTTCAGAAATTACTTAAAAAGTATTTATTTTAAACCCATTTTAAGTTTTAAAGTAAAGAAACTAGTGTGTTAAGAATACCGTAAGAACATTTAAGCCTGAAAATTTGAGGAAAAAACGTGCAGCTATAAGCTGTTGGGTGCTGTTTTTAAATGTAAATGGTCATCATCGTGGTATTTAATAGCAATGTTTAAACTGAATTGCATATTTTCAAAGATTAAAAATAGGGGTGTTTTATAAAAATGAATAGCTCTGTTGGGAACGTCCCGTTATATGCGTGTGTTTTAATTAATGGCATGATTTTTTATTTAAAAGAATGCAAAGCTTGATTTTGGTCAAAATCTAAATCTAAAACCTTAATTTGAACTCGGCTCTGTTCTTGTTTCTTTGCACTTTTGAACCTAAAACTGTTCTTATCATGTTCTTATTTTTTTTGGGTAAAATAAGACATATCACGAGCTTCATGTCTCATTTTTATAACTTTGACCCCCGTTTTGTTTTATTTAAAAGAATGCAAGGTTTAATTCTGGCTAATAATAAGAAAGTAATAGATCTTATCGGAGTTTTTTATTTTTCTAAAAAAGCGGTACATTGTGGGATTGTTTCGGGAGTATTACAATAGAAATCTCTTAGGGATTTCTCGAGGGAATTCTATTGTAATACCCCGAAACAATCGCTCTTTTTTAGAAAAATCAGAAACTCCGATAATGTCTATTGTTTGTAAGCCTCTTTTCAATTCAAGAATCAGACATCTTTAAGCCTGAAAATTTCAAAGAAACAAATTAAGAACAACCGATGTTGAGCCGAAATTTACTGGTTCTTATGAAAAAAGCGTGTTGCTCTAGATGGAGTACGTCCCGTTATAGCGTGTTTTAATTATTAAATCAACAGTTTGAAATGAGATTTCCTTCCAAGGTCAGCCCTCTCCAACACTTATTCTCTACATGTATGTAGATAGAGAATGGTCTAAAATTTTGGCATTCTTTACATTCAAACAGAGTCTTTTTTTGACAGTGTAATTTGTCTAAGCAAAAGATAATTATAACCGACAAAAATATATGAAAATACAAAATCAAAATTTTAATCAAATGTAGCGAAAGTAAAAGAATACAAAAGAAATCTAGAAGCCAAGCTTTTTTTACGATGATAAAAATTTTGAATATTTTGGTGTCTAAGATTCTCACCCTAAAGCTTTTTCTGAAATCATGAATTTTTTTCAAAAGTGACGCAAAGAATATAGGGTGTCATGGTTCATCAACAATTACCAACTTGGCTTTGAAGTTGTATTGACTGAATAAATTCCCCTGGTACCCTGACAGGATCTCTGACATAATGCGTCTGGGTTTTCTTATAATCCTTTTATAAGGACCGATTTTTGTTAAAGCTCGTTTGTTTGCTTTTTTTGCACCTGGAACCTCGAATTGTTTGTCTTTATGCCCCTTTTTTATTTTGACCCGCAATTTGCCATGCTAGGCTGGGTTTTGTTTTCGAAAATTTTTTTTTATTTATGATTGTTCTTACAAAAAAGTGAGTGATTTTTGGAATTGTGATTTTGCAGCCCCGACATCGTTGAGAAAACAATTACTTTTTGGTCTGGTACGTACTGGCTTTTATTTCTTGCTGAGTTATAGTGACACTGACACACTGCTTGATCAATTGTGCAAAGAATCCATTAACATAGCGTTAAAAGATTTTTGATGCGTGAAAATTACGCCATAAGGTTTTATTACAGGAATCTTTTTTTATACGTATCTACTCCAACCTATAACGAAAATCATCATCAAGAAACATTTTTTTATAAGAACATCCAAAATTTTGGAAGCATTCGGATGTTCTTAACTTTTTGAGTTTTAAGCCTTAAAATGTTCTTAACATTTTCACCTTAATGTGAGTATTTTTGTTCAATTTTTCTAAGAAATCTTGTGTTTTAGAGTCCACATAGCCTTAAAATGTTATTAACTTGTTCTTAATATTTTGGCCATCGAAGCATTATGTTGTTATATAATTTGTTCTTTTAAAAAAACGTGTATCATTCTTTTACAACAATTTGCAATTTTCCTTTCCTCGTAAGTTTGTTAACCCTTTCGTTAGATTTAATCAACTAATAAGCTATGTGCCTATAAAGTAAACTAAACAAAGAATCATAGTTTGAACTGTTTTCTGCACCACCAGTCTAATTAAAATAAGATCAAGGCTAGCTGAGAATTATATCAATTAATCAATTAAATAGCTGCATGAGATTAAACAATCCCAAAATTGTATTTTAGCTCTACTCAGTTAGTTACTTTCTCCTATTGTGCGTAGTTTTTTAAAAAGAGGGGTACTTAACATTTTGAAATGAGGCTTAACTTGAATTTGAATGCTAAGTTTTGTCTGTTATTTTAATGCGATTCTCTTTTGAAAGTGGGTGGTTGATTTGTTTTCATTCCTTTTGTTTTTAATATTTTAATTATCACTCTTATTAATCTAGACTGTTTATTTAAGTCTATTTTAGATAGATAGATACGATACTTTAAGTGGATAGTAATCTAATTTATGATTTGGACCACTTGACCTATTGACTTCCAAAGCCCGAAGAGCTAGACTCGAGACTCCTGGATGGGAAATGAAACCGCTTGTTTCCCATCCAGAACGCTCGCGCGTTGTTTTGACACAAACGCTGGATTGAAAGTGAACTCCTCAAAAACAAAGGAACTGCTAGATACAATCCGTCGTCATGATTACTGCGCGTTCTAGGCGCGTTTTGAATGGGAAATAAGTGGCTTCACTTTTTCTTGCCTGGGAAAGGTTAGAGATTCTACTCTAGCCCATCGGTTTTTAAACTCAATGACTTGACCTTGACTCCTTAGTGTTGGAACCCGGAAGGTATTCTAGGCTAGTTCGTTTTATTTTTATAATGTTTACCAAATTAATTTTTTCATTTATTTGCATCATTTTAACACATTGCGAGGGGGTGGGTGGAAGAGATCTTACAAAAATGGGATATTCCAGAAAAAAAAATTGATGAAGAGATCTTTTTTGGAAAAAGTGACCGACCCCCTTGAATTTTTTTTCTAATTTTTTGGCCACCCTGGATTTTTTCTCGTTTTTTGACCACCCTGGATTTCTGACTTTTTGGCTTTTGTACTTTTTAGCGGAAATTCTCAAAAATTTTCACTCTAGAGGAAAAGTGTTAAACTCTCGTGATTTGTGACCCTGGATTTAGTTTTTTTAACGTTTAGCGAAATTACGAAATTACGGTTAGTGTGGTAATTGAACATATGTTTTCTTCAACCATATTTATTGTTTATTAAAAGTTCTGTTTGATATTTGAATTTAATTACATTCGAAAATTTATAGCTAATGCCTTTTTTTGTTGTCTTTTGGGCAATTTTGCAATAATTCCTTGAATTTAACCATTTTAATTTTCCTAACATGTGCCTTTTCACACATAGACCATAGACAATCTAATAATTTTTTGGACCTACCTGGAGGTCCTATAAATTAACCTTTGTCCGTCCGTCCGTCCGTTCGTTCGTCCGTCCGTCTGTTACCAGCTTTTCTCGAGATTGGCTCATTAGTTTTTTCTGATTTTTGGCACAATGATGCAAAATGGTAATGCCCAAAATGTGACGGAGCCCGATTTTCGAAAAAAATTCATTTTCGGCCGAAAATGCCGGAAATATGCCGGAAAAACCGGTTTTTTGGCATTTTCTCAAGATTTCATCATTAGTTTTTTCTGATTTTTTGCACAAAGATGCGTATTAGCAATGCCCAAAACTTGGCCGAGTCCGATTTTTGAGAAAAAATCTTTTCCGGTCGAAAATGCGGGAAATATGCCGGAAATCGCCGTTTTTGCAGATTTTCATTGGACTTTTTCCATATAATTGGTTGTTTTTTCATTCAAAAACATTATTAATAGCAATGCCCACCATCAAGCATGTTTCAATTTTCAATAAAATTGACTTTTGAAGCCGGAACTTTCTAAAAATCGCCGCGGCGGCGGGCGGCGGACGGAAACGGCGGACGGAACAGCCGATTTTCGCCGGAAAAAAAAACGGTATTTCTTGAATTTCTTGAGCTGTACTTTATATTTTTTCATGAAATTTTGCACACTGATGCAAAATGTCAATACCTAAATTGTGACGGAGCCTGATTTTCAAAAAAAATTCAATTCCGGCTGAAAATGCCGGAAATATGCCGGAAAAACTGTTTTTTTGGCATTTTTTCGAGATTTTATCATAAGTTTTTTCTGATTTTTTGCTCAAAGATGCGTATTAACAATGCCCAAAACATGGCCGAGTCCGATTTTTGAGAAAAAAATTTTTTCGGCGGAAAATGCCTGAAATATGTCGGAAATCGCCGTTTTTCTAGATTTTCATTGGACTTTTTCCTTATAATTGGTTGTTTTTTCATTCAAAAACATTATTAATAGCAATGTCCACCATCCAGCATGTTTCAATTTTCAATAAAATTGAATTTTGAAGCCGGAACTATTTTAAAAATCGCCGGAACAACCTATTTTCGCCTGAAAGACAGTATTTCTTGAATTTCTCGAGCTGTACTTTATATTTTTTTATGAAATTTTGCACACTGATGCAATATGACAATACCTAAAATGTGACGGAGCCCGATTTTCGAAAAACATTTTTTCCGGCCGAAAATGCCGGAAATATGTCGGAAAAATGGGTTTTTTGACATTTTCTCGAATTTTCATTTTTAGTTTTTTCTGATTTTTTGCAGAAAGATGCGTATTCTCAATGCTCAAAACATGGCCGAGTTCGATTTTTGAGAAAAAATTTTTTCCGGTTGAAAATGCCGGAAATCGCCGTTTTTGCAGATTTTCATTGGATTTTTTCCTTATATTTCTATGTTTTTCACACAAAAACATTATTGATAACAATGCTCACCATCAAGCATGATTCAATTGTCAATAATACTGATTTTTGCAACCAGAGCTTCCTATTTATTTTTTCCCTACAACCCTTCCCTCTCCCCCCATCAACAATCAATGATGAATTTATTGCGTTGTGTATTTTCGCTAAACGCTATATTTTCTGACTGATTTTTTTCATTTTTCTTTTCGCATTGCTATCTAACTTTCATCATCAGGTAGGTCCAATCAGCATCTAGCTTGTTTCCTTTTTGTTTAATGGTTCTCTTGTTGATAGTTTTCACTTTAAAAAATTGCCTATTTTTTTGTCATTAGTATGTTTTACGATAGACTCCATGAATCACCAGCCAAATGGCATTTTTACCATGGTTAAAGTTAAAAGGAATTTTTCTCATTCTAAAATAATAATGCCCTTACTTTCCAAAAGTCAGAGATTCTGCATAGAGAAGTATTTCCAAACCAATTCAGATTTTCTATACCCTGAATATATCTAGAGTAGCATGAAATATGTTGTTCAAGATAACAGACATTATACCGTGGAATCTCCATAACTTGAACATGCACGGGGAACGCAAATTTGTTCGAGTTAAGGAAGTGTGGAGTAAGGCATTGTTAACTGAAGGAGCGAGAAACCTTGTTCGAGTTAAGGAGACATTCGAGTCATAGAGGTTCGAATTAGAGAGACTCAACTGTACGTTTGATTCTTTGAACCTTTATAATATCGTGATCGAAATACTTTTCCCTTATTTGACTGCGGATCAACTGACTCATTGTTGTGCCTCGCCCACTATAATGGAAAACTCTCCTCCCTTCGTAGGAAGGGAAGCTCCTTGTTTTACCTTACTTTTAAAAATTACTTTATTTGCTTAGGGATGCGGAAACTAGGACAAGAATTTACTATGATTCATTTTAAAGGGAATGTCTGCCCGTCGGGGGCTGGGATCATTGACTTCCAAGCCCGAAAGGGCTAGACTCGAGACTCCTGGATGGGAAATGAAGCGACTTATTTCCCATCCAGAACGCCTGCGCGTGGTTTTTACACAAATGCCGGATTGAAAGGAGAATCTATCGCTAGATTTAAAAAGAATGCACTCCTTAAAAACAAAGGAACCGCTAGAAGCAATCCGTCGTCATGATTGCGGCGCGTTCTGGATGGGAGATAAGTGGATTCAATTTTTCTTGCCCGGGAAAGGTTAGAGATTCTACTCTAGCCCTTTGGGCTTTAAACTCAATGGCTTGGATCCTAGGGTATGGTTAGCCTACCTCCTCCCTTTTCTCCTTGAATTTTTTTTTTTCATTTTCGTACCGAAATTTAAATGTATTAGCTTTCATCCTCAACCACTTTAACATGAGTCGTTGTTTTTGAAAGCTTTTGCTTTTCCTTTTACCTTTATCCTCGTGTATTTTTTACATGTGTCTTTGTAACATGTAATTTCTAATGGTTAAAAAACGAAATGGCTTTTCGATAGAGATTTCCTTGGTCTTAATATTTCATTCCCAAAGCACCCTTCAACTATTGACAAAAATTAAAATTATTTATCCTTTACATTGTTTTAATTTAATCTACCCAACTTGAAAAGCCAATTGGCTTTGAAATAGCTGGGGGAAAATATAGTTTATTAGGCCAAGATCTGTGGTTTAAATGATTAATTACGAAAGTTTTGGCCTGACTGTTCTTAATTTTTGGAACCTCGGAGGTACTTTAAATTAACCGATGTTCACCCGTTCGTTCGTTACCAGCCTTTCTCGGGATTGGCTCATCAAATAATGTTTTCAGATTTTTCATATCTTACTTGGATCGAAAGTTACAGCCCTCCAAAGTGGGTCCATTTTGCCCATTTTTTGCCATTTTTAACCGACTGACAATTTTTTTGGAACAGACTTTGAAACATTTCCCCGTACATTTCTTATCGTCTTAGAATTTTTACGTTAATTCGATCGAGGCTCTCTTTTATTAAATAGATAAAAGATTTTAGACCACGGACAATAGGAAAAAGATCTATATAAGAACATAACGCTTTGCGCTCAAAATAGTTAAGAGTAATTTTACATGGTCTAAAATAACATAAGATTTTTTCAAAATGGCTAAAATGATAACTTTTGCATCTCCTTGACTCAAAATGAAGAAGACTTTATTTAAAATTTAAAATCCTTATAAAGTTTTTCTGACATTTTTTTTCTTATAATAACAAGATTCGCATATAAATGACCTCTGGTTGATAATGGCTTTCGAAAAAAAGATCATAATAGACATTAATTATACTTTAATTATGGTATGTGCCCTTTTAATTTATCAAATCTTATAGAAATAGAGAGATGTTCAGGGGGTGGTATTACTAAAATGTGATATTCAATTAATAAGGTTTTTTTTCAAGAGCTTACAACTTTTATTTATCTTGCATCAATCTGTCCATCAGCTCATTAGCTATTGTATTGGAATCTTACTGCAGTAAGCACGGATGTATTTCGGGCCTTGGATTTTTTAGTTAGGTTTGATCGACTACTAGTTTTAGTTGGATCAATTAGATTTGCTATCTGAATTATCGAGGCATTGCTCTATTAACTCGCTTTATCAAACAGATTTTGTGAAGTCAAATTTTTATGTGAACTTTTGTGACAGGGAAGTAAGGATATTGATGGAATTGAGTTTGTTTATTGTCTTTCGGCTTTTCTACTTTTCTTTTTTAAGCTTAAGTATTAGTCCCTTGGTTAAAATTTTCCCTAACTTCAATAGTTTTAGACTCAAAATTGAGCCTTATGTTGCTTATAGGTGTTATACTTATAAAAAAACAAATGTATTCATTTATTCTAAGGCATAATTGTTGTCTCATCATTATGTTGTGCCAATTCCTTTTTGGCTTAAAAAAATTCTGATACTTTTTTGTGCCTTTTCCTTGCAATTTTATACCATCTCTTTTTTTCAGGATTCAACCAATTCTTTTATGTTAAAAAGACTGAAATATATTTTCTTCCTGAAATTCATAGCGTACACCCTAATATGGCTATTGGGGTTGTTTCTCTGAAAAACGAAAAAAAGGAAGTTGCCTATCTCTCCCTCTTATGAAAGGTTTTATATCTTTGTGCTTTGATGTTGATATTCGAAGTTTTTGATGTTTGGGATTTCCTGCTGGATCAAAAACCTGGTACTTCCTTCTGTCTTTTCGACAAGGAAATGACAATATGAAAAGGTTGTTTTGAACTATGGGAAAATTGTACATTATATTGAATATTCACCGAGTTGGTATATTACGCCAAACTAGCGTCCATATAACGTTCATAAAGTCATTAATTATAACGTTCGGTGAAATTATTACAAATTAAAAAAAATGATATGCTACATTATTAGTTGTCATAAGTTCGTTGGTTGTCTGAGACTGACCTAGTCAAGGTACACGAGGAGAAATGTAAATACGTTTACTTAAAGATATGTAATGAGTTTCGAGCATTGAATTTCAAGCCCCGAAGGAGCTCGGAGAGGAATCTTCAACAGTTTTCAAGAAAGAAAAAGTGAAGCCTCAAGTTTGCCCCGCATTTAAGAATTTTGTTTGTAAAACACACGGGTCACGTGTTCTGGATGGAAAATAAGTGGCTCCGTTTCCCATTCAGGAGTTTTGGTTTTAGCCCCTTCAGGGCTTTGAAATAAATGGTTGCAAGTCAGCAGGGGTATATCAAATTTCTTGCTTGTGCTTACTTGTGATATTCATCAAAATGTATAGTACTCTGTTATTAATAATCATATTAAACGGAACGGTATCTGCATTAGTGACATTTCAGGCAATGTCTTCTTTCGAATACTTCCCAAAGACTAGAGTATTATTTCGTACAAACTTTGGATAAGATTGGCAGTATAATGTGACGATAATTTAAGAAACTCCTCCTAGAGTTGCTAGAAATTAAGAGAGAATTAAGGGTCAAAGTAGCTAAATTGCTAAATCAGGGCATGGATCTTTAAAATACCACTCAAATTTCGCTTTAAACTTAGGGAGAGGATTTGGACAATTTAAGACTCAGTGCGCTGAAAAAGAATATGTAGAACAACTGAGCCTCAACAACAATTTACTGTTGTTGTATTTTAAAATAATGTAATGAGAAAATCGAATTATAGAGAATCAAGATATATGTTTTTTTATAAGTAAGTGTCTACCCCTTTTTATCAGGCTCGTATTATGCTTAGCATTCTATTGTTCTCAAACAATAGAGCCATTGTTTAGGTAACCAAAAACTGAGCCTGTATATGCTTATAAACGTTATGCTTATAAAAGAGAAAACATGTACAGAGAGAGAGAGAGGTATGTTTATTTTTAGAACAGGTGGATACTAATACTAATCAACTATATTGTTTACACTCTAATACACTTGTAAAACCGCTATCAAGAATACGTTTACAAAAGCAGTGCTTCAACTTGTCAAACTCTGACCGCACATTGTACATAGAAATTATCTCTAGATGTTTTCTATAAGAACAAGGCTTTATAATAATTACTATAGGATTCTCTCTCTAAGTGGAACCACGCCTTTTCCAGAACATCATCTTTGAAGTAATGTTCAACGCTCAGAATTCAATTCAATTAATTCACAAGACATTTTTGCTGAGATAAAAATGCGAATTTCAATCTTTGCTTTGGTTTTCCAAATTCATCTAGTCTGAAGAATCGATATTCCTTGTTCTTCTTATAAAAAAAACGTTTCAGTAAATTGCTTGATATTGGTAAACTGTATTGCAAAGTAACTTTATTTAGATTAGACTAATCTTTGACGAATAGTTGTTTACTTTCTGATACTCTCCAAATTGGCATTCACCCACAAACATTATGTCATCTTTCTATATCAGTCAACATCAACCATCACTCTTCCGGGGTTTACTGGGTTTGAGAGGTCACGTGTATATTCGAGCCGAACGTTGAAAATTTACTTTTAAAGAAGCAAAATTTTGTTCCAAATTTTCTAAAATCTTGAGAGAATCTTTTTTAATTTTCGTAAAATTTGGGCAATTTTCAGAGAATTGGTTGGGTTTTGTAAATGTCAGAAATATTTTTAAGGAATGAAAAAGATACCTTTACAGCTTGCACATACCCTTTTAGCCTCTTCTCCAGGATAATGCCATGACATCAAAGTTGTTCATAACCACAAGAATATTATTGGGCGGTCTCAAAATTAGGAAGGCGTCAGTGGTGACGCTCTTAGGTCCGGGCCTAACGATAAAGCTTCGAAAAATCTTTCTTAAAATATGTGTCAACGGTACTAGAAATAGATTGAGGACTATATTATCTGTAATTTACGGTGTCAATAAGATAAAGTCTCTTACAGGTTATAAACCTCGGTTTTGGAGTCTGCTCAACTCTTTAGCTTGCTCAACCAGCCAGCTGTACTGACGCTAAGCCACACGGCTGTTTTTGGACAACGGATAGAATTCATTATTGAAGCTAAGATATTTCATGACAATTAAAGGGTTTTCTGTTGACTTTGTTTACATCACGGCACGTTTCTCTACAATGTCTAAGTATGAAGCAAGAAAAAGGCTACAAGAAACACGTTCATGGTTGTGAAATATCTACCGGTATTCAAACTCGTTATTATGAATTCACAGTAGTGCTGATTAAATGCACCTAAACTAAAATTGATTTATCTAAAATTGATTTCACTGATGATTGGTGCCTGAGCACCATGAAACTCTGAGTTTGAAACATAGATATTGTGTCAAATGTTTTTTCAAGGTTAGTTCACTTATTCCCAAATTTTATATTTAAAACCGCCTACTCCGTAAGTTTTTGTCTTCTATGAAATTTCCTCTTGCAAAATCGATTCTGTTTCCTGGAACATACGAAAATCACCGTGGGAATAAGCAGTTTGGAACTTAGAGTCAGAAAAAAAGCCTATTGTTGCGAATAGAAGGGAAAAAGTTTTGGGTTTAAACTAGGTGGGGCTAAAAATAAGTTGTTTTTTTTCCGGGCCAACATCCTCTAAAATAGCGAGTTTATGTATTCGAGATAAATCGAAGGAGAGGGTAAAAAAACACCAAAAAACCGTCGTCTCTTTATTTGAGGAAAGGCGATATAGAGCCGTACATCATTTATCCACTCTGTTGCGTTGACTTCACTTACCGTCACCCTCGATATCCTCCGATACATAAACTCGGTAATAATTAAATAGCAATCGAACTGTTGGCCTAAACACTTGAATTTGATTGGCTGATTGGTCTCAGCAAAATTTGTGAAATCTAAAAATTTTAGATATTGTTTTTTATGATATAGAAAGGAGGCGTGTCTCTTATGCTGACGAAGCAAAAAAATTTTAGCCTGTGCCCACACGTCGCGAGAGGGGTGAAAATGTTTTTTTTCTTTTCTTTAAAAATACAGTTTTAAAAAAGCAAATGTTATGGGTACCTAGCAGATACAATTATGGAGCCCCCCAGCGGACCTTCAACCTTTTTTTCCCAAATTCACGCATTCACGCATTCACGCAATGTTTTTAGCAATTCACGCAATTTTTGTTCACAAAAAGTTTTCCAATTCATGCATTAATGCAAGTGAAAAAGCCCACCACTGGGGGCCATTATGATAAAACCTAAATGATCTGAAATGATATCCTTTTTACAATACCAAAAGTTTAATAAAAAAAAACTGGCAGCAATATTTTTACTCTTTTTTTTTAATTTTACGATTTATGTATAAAGGATTCTCACAGCTAAGTACTTGTATCTCCACGCCCAACGCCCTACGCCCACTGCCCGAATTTGGTTGTTATAACTCAATTCCACCATCGCGAAAAAAACCGAAGTTAATAAGTTTCAGTCCGCCACTCTAATTTCCCGCCCATTAGCCAAGTGTTATAAAGTTGTTTATGTCGCTTTAATAGGGAGGTGGACTGAAAGGCTAATTATTCAAAAAACTTCTTCCAGATATTGTGATACTTAAAACTGTAAATATACCCAGCTGTTCTCAGCCCATTTTGCAAAGTGGACCTCTTCTTTTATTGCTGTTATTAAGCAACAGGGGGGATTAGTCCCCAAACTTGCTGTAAAACTTGTTTTCCAATGGTAACATAAGATGCTCCTTAATAGCCCTGGTACTGTTAAAAGGGGAGATGGCCTATTGTTATCATTTCAGGGGGTTTTCAATAAGTCATTTTTAGGGTTTCCTTATTGTCTAGTGTGAAAAAAAAAACGATTGATCAAATGTTCTTCTTTTTTTTCTTTTTAAGGGGGCACAACAACCTATTGTTAACGAATTGACCAATCATTGACAAGGGATGTGATTAATTAAGAATGGTATTGTTTGATGGTCTGTTTGGTGTATTGTTTTATGGGGGACGGATCGAGGATAAAGGTGCAAGTCTTCTATATAAAGTAGACCATATAGGAGTCAACATCAACCTTGTTTGAATACGTCTTCAGGAGTGGGGAAAAGAAGATTTTTACAATCAGAGAAGTTGAAGAATTTAAAATAAAAAGAAAGAAACTATCAGTGTGTGTTGTGGCAATACACCCGACGAAAGGTCCTTGAATATTTGGCGAACGATCTCAAATAGATGGTAAGTATTGTAATTCCTTTTCTTTTCTTTTGTCTTCTCAATTGAACGAATATACATACACACGTTCACGTTTTCTCGAAATCAAATTCATTATTTATTTCGTGTGTTGGATTTTTGAAGCTCTTTCTTTGAAGTTTTAGTTCAGACCCAAGAGAGCCCCAAGGGCAAGCTATGTGCTAATTGAGTCTCAGAATTCAAAATTTGAACCCTTTTCTAAGCCCTGAGATGAAGAACATGAGCATATTAATATTGTAAGATCATGGAAATCAAAGCTGAGCCAAAATTTGTCCGGTTCTTATGGTATCAATTTTGTACTGTAGGGCTTTGGTTTCTTCTCAACATTTTGATCCATTTATGTTTGATTCTTACAAATAAAAAAAACTCGCTTTTATTTGTTTTGATAAACGGTTTATGTCATAAGTGGGGTTAAGATAACTGGTATTGCGAAATCTTTAAGAGGCATTGCGAAATGGTTTTAAAGTGAGAGAGAACCCCTCTCTTGTGCTCTTGAGGATTTGTCTGTATTTAGGTCAATCGTGTGGTTTTTGTTCTGTTTTTCTTGTGACAAGTACTCGATCTAAGTCCCTTAAGTATTCCTTTTTTGCGGTCTTGGAGTATTAGGTATGTGACTCTTTCGAGTATATCGTAAGCTTTGTCTCTATGTCATTTTGTTCTTTTCACATTTATGAGACAATGAAGTTAAAAAATTCTCAATTTTAAGGCCGGTATCCACTGGGCGACAGTTTTTTTTCTCGACTTTTTTTGCCTAAAGAAAAGATTACGTCATAAAAGAGTTTCGCGCGAACAAAAAAAAAGTTGAAGGACGTTCGATTTTTTTCAACCGTTACGTCAATTTTGACCAATGGAATTGCTTCATTTTTCAACCGACCAATGACCTTACTAAAACGTTGAAAAGTTTTTGCTCATTTTGGAGACCGGCCTTTATTGATTTTGAGGCGACTCAAGTCAAGTGCCGCTCTTCTTTTTAATGGTATTTTAAGCCTCTTTATTAATGAATCTCAAATTAATGACGATATTTTTTATCTTTGTGCT
This sequence comes from Clytia hemisphaerica, assembly GCF_902728285.1. Lineage (NCBI taxonomy): Eukaryota > Metazoa > Cnidaria > Hydrozoa > Leptothecata > Clytiidae > Clytia > Clytia hemisphaerica. The sequence goes on from NW_027103803.1 coordinate 107,802, forward strand.
TGTACAACAAGATTTTCCTTCAAGGAACAATAATTTTAAAGTCCGGGTTGAGGAAATTTTTCGTCGATGAATAACTTCTGATACTTTGATTTTTACTCCCCTGGATAAAATCAACTTTTGCACCGGATAAAAATTAATCGAACCCGTGGACTGTTGCCAGCTGTAGGTGTTATACTTTTTGGATAATTTTTTTTCCAACTCTCTGGCTCTCCATGCTCTACTGGTGCCCCTCTATGATCCTTGATCTAGTCCCTTTTGTTATTGTAATGTTTTTTAAAATCTTATTAAAATCTGATATCTTACAAATAGCAATACACGTTTTTTTTTTATTAGAACACCTAAAATTTGACTGAGCCTGGATGTGCTTATTTTTTTTAGCAATTTTCAGCCTAAAATGTTCTTAAATGCGTTCTTAATTTTTCAGACTACTCTAAATCGACAATATGATACAAAATAAAGAGCACTTAAATTTGGCAAAATTTGGACAATATTTGACTCTCGACTTTTGAAGATCCACCCCTAAATTCGGTTAAAACTGCTTAAAAAGAGGAAAAAATTGTAGTTTCTTTCATTTTTTTCCAAACTGAGGCTGGGCATGTTCTTAAGATGTTCTTATTTTTTCGACGAATTTCAGCCTATATGTTCTTATAAACTAGGTTCTAATAAAAAAAAAACGTGTATCTCAAAAAGTCTTGTTGCACCCACGCGATGGTTTTAGAGTGAAATTGTCCCATTGAATTTCGAATGGGAATGAAATCAAAGTCAATTTCCCAGTTTGGCAAGTGGGCATTAGTGAAGTAGCTGCCGCTAAAACGCTAAAGCTCAACAACCCAATCTGTGTGAAGCTCAGGTGCCTTTACCTGTAAACACAGAAAAAATAGAATAAGTAGTAAAGCCAATAGCTTAAAACTAGACATACTAGATGGTCTAAAAAAAATCACTATCTAAGAAATAAGCCCGAAGTCGAAGTCGGTTTTTTTGCCGAAAAAAGTTTACATTTTCCCGCATTTATTATCACTGTAACTGGCGATAACATCATATATGGCCTAAAACTGGAATATGAATAAAAGAGTGAGGGTTTTCACTTACTCTGTCAAACGCACATAATTTTGGAATATTTTCGAAATTTGCTTGCTGGTTGGCTATTGTCCTTTTTTTGCTGACACACGTGCTGACACATGTTTTGTTTTGTCCGTATTGAATTCCCCTCATATTAATCTTTGTCAGGACTCAATATTAGTAAAGATTTTGATCAAAATATGCGTGTGGTTAGTATAACATCACATGATAAGAATTGAAAGAAACATATAATTATAATTTTCATGAGCGTGTGTGTCTTTTGGACCAAAGTTTCTCCAAATGAATGATAACTTTTAATCCAAATGAGCTCATGAAAATTAATTTAACACATGAATATAGAGGTTCTCCATAGGACGAATTATGAAAAAAGATTTAAATTCAAGAAATTCTGATTAAAGTTCTTGTCTTGCAAAAAAGCCATCAAATATCGTCTGTAATCTTATGTAATTTGGGTAAAAAAACTTTCTTTATGGAAAACTTTTCAATTTTGGTCAATTTTGGTCAATAAATTCAAACTTTGTGCTACGGTGCTACACTCTTTTCACCCCTGTCATCGATCACATTAATCATTGATATATGGTTATGAAGAAGTGCTTAAGTGCCCATTCGCCCTTGCATATAAACCCAATTAGGTTTTTAGGAAAATAGCTGTCACTTTCTCAAATTTAAACCTAAAACACAAAATATATCCTTAACAAACCCATCCCAAGTCAATTTTTCACTTCAACAGCCGGGCGCCAGTCTGGAAAAAAGGGAAATGTTACACCAGAGCTGCGCCAACTTAACTGGGAAAAGTTGAAGGTAGCAGATCTCAAACCGCAAATCTACGCCGGAGATATCCGGCGCACAAGCCGCAATTTCCAGACTGTTACAGCCCCAACAGTCAAATCGAATTTTTCTACTTTTCCAATAGCTTTACCCCCGTTTCGCGTGAACCCTAATTTTATTTTTTGTCAAAAGAAAAATCCCCGTCAAAAATCCCTGTAGTGAAAAGTTACCACGAATGAATACCACGGATTTTGAAGAGGCAGCGAGTCAAGAAAAGAATTGACCTTTCTTTTGTGGAAAATTCTCTCTGTATTGAGAATGCTCATTTTCACTGTAAACGTTTTTGCAGGTGGTTCGAGGAGGCTATTAAAAATAGAAAGTTTTGTTAAAAATCTGAAAATTTGAGCAAGGTCAAACAGCTTAGAAAAGACCTTAAATATCTTATAGGTCTAGAGATTATGTATGAGACAGCATAGGGTTAGAAAGACTAAAGATTGTTTTAAAAAACACACCGTAAGGTAAATTCTTTTAGCCAAATTTACTAAAATTTTTCCGAATTTCGCTACACTACATATAAGCATATAATAAGGGTCAATTTTTTTAATTCTAATTTTTGTCCGCCCATACGGTCATTTTTAAATCAAGTGCCCCTCTTTCCTAGTAAAATTCTCAGACAGAATGGCAGCGGCCACTTTGTTTTGAAGAATTTCAACATTTTCGCAGATATCATAGGATTGGTGCCTACAGATAGACTAAAACATATTGAATTCTTGGAATGTCACGTCAGTTTCAATTCTAACCTCAAAACTGGTCCGTCTTTTTAATAATGTTATTAAAGTGACGTCATTATAGGTTCGTATCAGTCAAATAAAAATCTTTTTTGTTATTGACAAAAAAATGTTATTTTTTATATTTTATCACATGATCCTATCGCGACTCGTAATTTTTTTTAGCCCGTGTTCAATGACAGTTTTATTGATTTTGATATGTTGTATATTTGATTGACCTTAAGCCTTTTTCTCACTTTTTGTTACTACGTTCACGATAGAGAAGGGGTTGTTTTGTTTTTAATTCCGCATTTTATAGTATAAGGTTATATCACATGTCATTTGAGAAGTTGTTTAGACATTTTGTTTCATACATATTTTCATCCTACTAGTTGTTGTTGTTTTTTTGGATTTTTTTTGGATAACATGACACCCAGGAAGAAATAGGGATTCATTAGTAATATACAGTACCATAAGGATTGATTTTGACTAACGAGTCCCTGTGTTTTCCTTTGCAAGGTGGTTTAATATGAAAAATATGTAGGTAAAAAGAAACTATTATATCAAATCTTCATTCTTCTTCGTCGATTTCAAAATTTATACCTTAGTGAATTTCAGGAGAGAAAAATTTACTTTGAGAAGAAAAATGTGTATGCTGCTGAGCAATTTTGATGAAGATTTACGGAGAAGAATGTTATTGGTAATGTTATATTTATTTATTACACAATTATTTTCATCTATATTTCATCCTTGTATCCGGTATACACGTCCTAAAAGACACACTGGCGTCGCAGTTCTGCTGGAAAAATCGGCAAAAATTCCGTTTAGTGTAGAGGATTTTTCATTAAAATAGATTCCGGAATAACAGTAATACTGTTATACTCCTTTGGTGTTATACCCGATATGTAAGTAGTATTGCTGTGAATTTACATTCCCCACTGAATAGATGATTTATCAAATGTGACATCTCTAAATAGCGAGCACCTCACCAAAAAACCGCGATTTTTCTTTCCGTTTCTTGGTGAGTTCCACTTTGATGATTTTCGAAAAATAGAAGCCTTCAAGCGTTTTGACGCAAATTTGTTTTTTCCCTGCTGCAAGAGCTTTTAAAGTTTAAAGTGACGTCAAAAAATCGATATAGATTTTCTTTTCTTTTCAAACATCTTGGAAGTATTTATGAGGTAAAATTTGTATACATTGAAATTGTTATTTAGTGAACCGGAGTTTAAGATTTGTATCTATCCTACAATAAACATCAAAAAAAAAATCGAATGTTTTGAGCTCGAAAACCTAGGCTCAAAACATTCGAAAAAGTCGCAAACTGGAATAGACGTTACTGCGTAGAAAAAAAGCCGTAACGTCTAGTATAGGCTACTCTAACCTTCGATTCACATTCCCGCTTCAGACTCATTTTCCGGTAACTCATTTTCCGTACCGGAAAAATTCTATTATTAAAATGTTTGTTTCAATTGATCAATAGTATTGTGGTTTAGAAGAGCTAGATATTGAAAATGTAGCACGAAAAAGCTGGACAAAGGAGAAAAATTAGGCCTTAAAAGGGAATTTCAAGATCTGTTCTTAAAAACATTGGGATTGCGTACGCAACCCCGATGTCTTGCGGGTCCTTAAAATATATATATCAACAACTTCGTCAAGCTGTTTAAGTTTTATTGCTTTTAAAGGGAGGGTAACAGGGGAGTTAAATAAAACGCGTCAAATATGAGAAGAGTTCTTAGAAACGGGATTCAGGAGTGTTAGAACTATTATGAATCAATACTTTCACATTCGTCATGTTTTAGCATGCTAACAAAATCTCTATACTGGAGATCTCTTTCCATATAAAGGAAATTCAGAGAGAAATTTCCAGAGCTGAGGACTTCTCCTTAGAATAATGGAGTTATCTCTCTGTTAAGAAATTTTGTATCATAAAAATGTTTATCTTTCGAGATCTTTGACGCACGTACAAAAATCTATTTTTATTTCACTTCCCTGATTTTATTTAAAACATTTCTCTGTTTGATAACATAACAGCCCAACTATTTAAAGGTTTTAAGGGTTAAGGGTTAAACTAAGTCTAGATTCTTATTTAGAACACTTCGAAACTGTCCCAATTTATGACATCACTTACAAAAAGTTAATTTTTATATGACCAACATGAGCATTTTTGTATAACGCCGGCGTACGCTCCTTTGTGGACCCCGTCGCTGGATCTGCGGCCTTTATAGTAGGCCGTCCGTCTGCCTCACTTGACATAAATATATCTTTGATGGGAATAATCTTCTTCCTAGTTCAAAACTTAGAGAGTAAGATGCCAATATGAGAAAAATAATTCCGTTCAATTCTCTTGAATTAGGCAAAGCTTAATATGAACGGGGGCCCTATATTGCATATTTTTTAAATCTTCACATCTATATTTGAAAATGATCACGCCCTATCAACCTCAAAACACGTCAAACATTGACCGCTACCCACCACTGGTTCTATTCTTTCCCTCTTACTCGTACATTGGAATTTCACAACCCTTGTGACAAAAACTCTGTTTTAGTGCAGTAAGTAAGTAATTTTGCGAGGGTGGAGGGCGGTCCAAAGGTAAAGTTTCTCTGGCTGTCTACCCGAAGGTAAGGGAGGGCGCTACTCCTAGATTTGGATTTCTTCGCTCACCCTTGACCTGTCTCTTTAGTTGCTGAGCATCAAGCAGAGAGGCATGATGTACTACTTTTAAGTTGCGGCCGTTTTAGTGTAGATGGATACCCAAATGCCATCATTAAAAGAGTTTAATAGATATGACAGGAATAGAATAGAATCATTTGTTGGTTCATTAATTAGTTTTCCCTAAAAGTATTTGTTGCGACATCTAGCAGGTATCTAGTTGTTTGAAATGAGTAACCAATTAAATATGGGATAGCTCATAGTGTTCAAGGCAAATGGTTTTAAATCTTTTTCTACAAAATCTACTACAGTGGAGGCTCCAGAACTCGAATACGCAATTTTATCGAGTTATGAAAACTTCGAGTCAAGGCTGTGTTGATTGGTGGAACTAGAAAACTTGTTCAAGTTAAGGAGTCATTTAAGTTTCGTTTTCATTTAAGGTTCACGTGTATTTCGAGCATTATTTTGAGTGTTCCCGATTCATACCGATACGGTTTGTCCGCCCACAAATTGAATATGGGACAATTTAGTTCCCAGGCTGCTAATAACCTATTCATCACTGTTTATTTAAATGAATTGAACACATACTTTTAAACATTGGCACACGAGCCCAAAATCGTAAATTTTTTCCTTCCTTCCAATTTTGAAACGTTTTTTTAACGTTCAGAAAATGTTTTCACTCTGTTTTCCCTACTTAATGGCCTAATATTTAAATTCGATTTAATGTTAGTCATGGTCGCCTTTCTTTGGTCTCTCCTTGGGTTGGGTTTATAAATCTGACCATCCCCATCGTCAAAAATTTGTTTTTGCTGAACTCATCAAGAAAATTTGTTAGCATAGCTCTAAGGTTATTTGATGAATCAGACTCAAAGGATTTTAAATCTTTTTCTCTATAAGATTAGATGTATTATTTTAAAATCCTCTATGAAATTTGACACGACCGATTCCTAAGACCAAGTTCAGTCAGACGGCACGGTTTCGTTTCGCTCTGAAACGAAATGAAGCCATTCTATCGGTTAGATTCAATATTTACGTCACTTCTAACCAATAGAATGGCTTTCTACTCATTTCGGACCGAACGGAACCGTTACGTGCGAACATGTTCAAACGTTACGGTTTAGCAACGCTTCGGTGTGGTTTTTGTGACGGATAGGAAATGTTCTTATTGGTTTTGGAACGAACCAGTTCTGTTCCGATGAATAAAGTGTAGCGTAATGGATTCGATCCGTTTTGCCTTGTACCCAGCTGGCACACAACGTCGCTTCAACGTTTTTATAATATTCACAACGCTCATATAACGTTAGATGAACGTTGAAACAACGTTGTGTGTCAGCTGGGTAATGTTTTCTTTTTTGACGTTTCAAATTTTTGGTGTCCACACAGTATTTTAGAACCATTATGCTTCAAACCTTTATGTCTGAACATAAGCCATTTCACAGTCTAAATGGATCATGGGTAATCAGGAATGATTGCGCCCCGGTAATGGTTTCCCGTTGGTTAGATGCAAAAAACATTTTTCAAAACTTTGGACCAATAGAAAGTTGTCATATGCGTGCAGTGGTCCTGATTTTACCCATTACGCTTTGCGACTGTGAAATAGCCTATATTCTGAATGATAGAAGCTAGTTTTACTAAAGAGCATTATATGTTTTGAATCTTTTTCGTAACTTATCATATTTAGAGTTAATCTTGTATTGACTTAAATCTTAAATCTTAATCTTAATTTTCTTACAATAAATGTTAGTTTTAAGAGTTTTATGTGATTTTAACTCGTCATCGTTTCTTAAATTTCACGTCTCAGCAGATTTTTAATCCCATGGGGATTAGTACACGACTGTTAAGAATTATGTTTATAATGGCATTTTTCCAAGAAGGAATAATTTGGTCCTCTTTTCCTAGGTCCTGTTTCTGTTTCGTTTCCCATTTTATGTGAACCCATTTTTTTGGACCCATTTTTTTGGACCCATTCTTTATAAAATCTGGGACTTTGATTCGCTGATTGAAAGCTAGCCGCACCGACTCTTTTTCGACAAAATGGGAAGGATGCAGATTTTGCTAGCACAAAAACTCTTCTATATTATCCCTTTGTTTAGTATGAAAAAATACTATTCGAGGGGTTAAAAAAAGGGGGAAAAGGTTCGGAAAATGTTGTATTTTGCTTTTTTTTCGTCCCTTCACATAAGATCTTAGCCACTACTTGACAGGCTTAGCTAGCCTAGAAATCTAAGCCCGTTTGATTCAGTCACTAGGATAAATCTGATGATAAGTTGTGACCGAACTCCAAGGCAAACTTAAAATCCGCAATATAAAAAAAATCTTTAAAGCGCCGAAAACGCTATACTTCCATTAGCCGTGTGTCCTTGTGAATACGAGCTTAGTTAACTAGGCTAAGGCTCATCATGCAAATTTTCTGAGGGAGATTGATAATTGTATTCGAAACCCTAATATTTAAAATGCTTAAATTTCTTGAAATCATCGAGATGTGTAGTGTCAGGTAGTAGGAGCTGACTTAAGGAGGCATATTATAACTGTTTTCATTGAGATGACAAAGATACTTAAAAAACTTTCATCATCAAAAAACTTCTAAGAGTCTAGTTTTTTATAAGCATTATACTGTGCTAGCAAATTTGGACAACTTTTATTAACTCTTCGAGGTCCTATATATGAAATTTTGAAAGTGTCCAAACTAAATCTGTATTTGGTCTGAAAATATAATCTTTAGTTTTATCTTTGCCAAAGGGTTATCGTTATGAATAAAAAGTGCATGAAACCGAATTTTTCTGCACGAGAAGCGCTTATAATTTCTTTCTAAAATATTATAATCATACATTCCTTTAATCATTCAAATCTTTTAATTATCATCAGGGAACTTGACAAAAAACTGTGTTAACCCCGTTTTGCATATAAAAAGATTAAATCTATATTAAATCTATAATTGCTTTTTTTATTCATTAGAGCTTAGCTTGAAAGCGCTTTCTCCTGCATTGAGCTATGTTTAAATAGCTATCATTAAACTATGTGCCCCCTGCTCAAAGTTGAACTCGAAGCAGCATGCAATTTCTATATATTATTTTTTGGGATGCGAAAAACCCGGGACAAACAGTGCTTTTTTTCCGCTTGATTCGATCTTGTGACTTAACTTAAACTTGAGATCATTTTAAGACTAGCTTTGGAAATAACTTGCTGATATCGAGAAATCGAGTTTCGAGAAATCGAGAAATCGAGTTTATTTGTTGACATTGACTTTTTTGGATGGTAAGATCATTTTTAAGGTTTTTCAAAATGTCTTCTGTCACGCAGTTTTGATGAAAGTTTGGATTCGAAACTTTTGAAACAAAGCTGTTTTATTGGTTCATTCATTTCTTTATCCATTCATTCTTTAGTTAAATAGTTCGTTCGCCCGCTCGACCTTTCATCTTTTTGCCCGCACGTCTTATATGCTCAACAGTAACAGTGTACTTTCCCTTTTGAATACAATTTTTGTGTGTTGTTTGATTGGTAGACTGACTATGCATACTTTTTAGAGTTAAAAAGCACGAAAACCTTCCTTTCATGGTGGTGGATTAGACTCTGAAAATCTAGGGGAGTTTTTTCATTTTTCAGAATTTTGATTTTGGGGTCTGAGCACTAGTCTATTGGTTTGTTTTGCCACGATCGTGCCTATCAATAATCTGAAGCCACTGAAGTTGAGCCCAGTGTGTTGCGCACGTTCGACTATAAAGAAAGAAGATTTCCGATTACGTAATTAATATTTACTGCTCTGTGATGTACATTAACATTGTGCAATTTTGATCCTCTTTGTCGTATGATTTTTATTCATTGAAGACTAAAATTTCTGCTGAATTTATTTTCGTGATCGTTCTTTGGTAATGTATTTAAATTAGAATTCATGATATTCATTAGACTATGCTATAGTCTAAGACGAATCACTATCTAAGAAAAAAGCCCAAAGCCGAATAAAAAAATTCGCAAACGGTTTTTTTTGCCGAAAAGAGTTTACAGTCGGTAGAGTTGCCAGTCTTAGACTATACGATTTTGGTACAAAATACAAAAACAGCCCAAATCGTACGAATTCGAGTTTCCGTATGCGAGGCCAACTGTGTTCGGTATTCGAAAAAATCAAAACAAAAAAAAAAAGGCGGGAGAGAAACTGAGATAAAAGAGGGATTCCAAGAAATATTAGAGTTCTCTTTGGAGAACCTCTTCCTTTTATTCCCTTTATATTTTCTTGGAACTACACTTTCTTTTCTTAAATAACAATTTTTATAAACAGTCATTTTTTTAACAAGTTTGTAATTTCTTTGCAACAAATCTAAACTTTCACCTTATAAATTTCTTAAAAAACATCAAATCATGTAAGTTTGTTTGTTTGTTTTTTTGTTTTTTTTTGCCTGAGGATTATATCCTTATATTTACCCCTTTTATATATCAAAGTCCATGTAAATAAAAAGCTCCATTTGCTCAAAGACAAAGGATATGTATACAAATCATTGACAGTTTAAATACTTGCAATCTCGGTTTTGTGACTTTCCTGTTTGATAAAAAAATTTACAGTAGTGGATGAAAAATCACTTTTGCAGGGAAAAAGCAAAAAAGTTCCAGCTTGTAAGCTTTGCAGTATGTTGATCTTGCTTTGATTTGAGCTTGAATTTCTTTCTACCCAAAAAGAGACATTAAAAATGAGGATGAAATAGGAGAAAAGTTAAGAAATCCCCAGAAATTAGCTTATAATGGAAAAGTACCAATTAGTAAAAACCTTGAGGCAGATTTAAATGACATTAAATTTCTTATTTACAAAAACTGATAAATAGGTAATTCAATCATGATAAACAAATGATTCTAAACTGTCTTCCGAAAATACTGTATTACAGTCTCGACTAATTCCAGGAATAGAAGGCTGATGTAAATTTTTCCAAGTCATAATCTCAAATTATATCAGAGGACGTCAAGTGAAATAAGTTGTAATTTCAAATTAAACCAGGACGTGAAGTGAAATATTCCAAGTTATAATCTCAAATTGTACCAGGACGTCAAGTGAAATAAGTTGCAATTTCAAATTAAACCAGGACGTCAAGTGAAATATTCCAATTTATAATCCCAAATTAAACTAGGACGAGGACGTGAAGTGAAATATTCCAAGTTATAATCTCAAATTGTACCAGGACGTCAAGTGAAATATTCCAAGTTATAATCCCAAATTAAACCAGGACGTGAAGTGAAATATTCCAAGTTATAATCCCAAATTAAATCAGGATGTGAAGTGAAATATTCCAAGTTATAATCTCAAATTATACCAGAACGTTAAGTTAAATATTGCAAGTTATATATAATCTCAAATTATACCAGGACGTCAAGTGAAATATTGCAAGGCATTTTCTCAAATAATACCATAGGACGTCGTGATGATTGCAAGTCTTAATCTCAATAATAAACCATGATGCTGTGCCAAATATTTCATTTCGGTATTGTGCTCTCTGCAAATTACTGCCACACATATTCTCATTATTTTCCCATGCATCCAATTTCTGAATTTCTGATTCTTACCTAGAAAATTTAGAATAATAATCTGATGATTTTCACAGGTACGACTAGGTAACTGAACTTTTCGACAATTCAAATCAAAATGAGGAAATGTGAAAGTTTTCGAACAAGAAGTATATTAAAAGCAGTCTTTTAATAAAAGCAGTCTTTTAAAGTCCACAATTGACAATAAGTACTTTGTTTAAGATATTTTTCAAAGTTGTCAAAGAACTGCTAACACCAGATGAAAATAACTTTTTAAGAGTGGAGATATGAGGGTATTCGCATATCTAATGAAACACTGCCTGTAATTCATAGGATTCATAAGAAATATACAAACTGACTTACCTACTTTTAGTTTCTCTGTGTCTTTTTGCTGTATGTCAGTATGAATGTAGACTTCAGTTGAAAAATCATTTTAAAACAGCTTCTACAGAAGCATACTTGAGGAATAAGTACTCCCTTAAACTAAGTTATCTTGTAGTCTCAATAAAACAAAATGAACCAAGAAGAAAAAATCCATGAAAAACCACAGATCCATCTTGCATCTTGTCCTTGTGTCTTCTTCCCAGTGACCAGCGTGTTTTTGATCGTTTGAACCAAGCTCGGCCTTTAAACTTAGGCGGTTTTCACCACGGAGCGACTAACCAGTCTCACTGGTTAGTCCAAGCAAAACCGCAAAAAAAATTTTATGCCAAAGAGTTATCGTCCGTTTCTTCGAAACTCTCCCGCCGATTTTTTTCCGTATACCGCCATAACGCCATACCGCCATTTTTCCCGCCTTTACTATCACTGTAACGGACGATAACATCGTCTAGATATTCATGATATTCATGACGTAATGTTTTCTACGGAAAGACCCCGGTTTTAGCCAGTATAGTGGCAAATTTAAACTAGACAAAAGTTGTATAAAATTTGCCACTGCTGGCAAAAACCGGGGTATTTCCGTAGAAGACATTACGTCATGAATATCATGAATATCATTAAGGTTCTTAACCCTTTAAGTGCCAGGGTCCTTTTTTCTAAGTTTTTTTTAAAAAAATCGCTAGTTCAAACTTTAAGGGCTTATATCTCCTGATCTAGAAGGAATTAGAAGCTCGTATATAGCTCGTTGGATAGCTTAGAGTCTCTTCTTTCTTTTGGGCGCCTTCGGCGCCGCCCGATTTAGGAAGGGCGTGGTGGGCGGCGGCCAAGGGGGGGGGTAGGTTAGGGAATTAAAGCAGTCAGGCCCGCTGCGCGGACCTGACTGAACTGAGAAAAGGTGCCCAGTGGTAAAATTTCAAATCAATTCACTAGAAGACAGAATAAAGTAAAACAGGGCCAAATTTGGAGGTTCTTGGATCACTCGTTGACCAAAAATAGTCAAAAAACGGTCAGAATCTCAAAAAAGTGAATTTTTGTCAATTTTTTGCATTTTTTTGACTTTTTTGCTTAAAATTTCGCTGGAAAGACTCACTTTTGAATTTTTTTTTGCTTGACCATAAAGGACAATCTAATTCCTACGAGTTCGACCAAAAATAACGATTTCTAACTCAAACTGGGCATTACAGGAGGGCTTCGCCCTCCTATATAGCCCATGTCGTATATATACGACATCGGCACTTAAAGGGTTAAACGATTTTAATTGATCCTTCGAACATCTCCCCCCTCTAACTTTTTTAAACTTTCATTTTTTTATCTTTTAACTTTATGTTTCTACTTAACATCATATGTAAACTTGTGTTGCAGTATCGATTTTTGCTATTTGTACCTATTTCCAATCTGTAATTAACAGACCGGCCTTCTTAAATTTTAGCCTAATTAAGGCCTAAGTTTTTATATCTCATGATTTGGATTTATCTTAGATATTGTACAATTCATGATATTCATGACGTAATGTTTTCTACGGAAAGACTACGGTTTTTGCCAGTAGTGGCAAATTTTATACAACTTTTTTCTGGTTAAAATTTGCCACTACTGGCTAAAACCGGGATATTTCCGTAGAAAATATTACGTCATGTATATAATGAATAATGGAAGCTACTTGCCGAATTTTTCAGTGAACTCGATGAATTCGAAAATTAAGTAAAATGCTGACCGGTGTGTAAAATATCAACGGCGAAGTTGACTCAAAAGCTCCAGTTAGCTCCAGTGTTCTTGAAAGAGGTGTGTATTCTACAGACCGGTCTGTAAGGTACCAAACATTATCCTTAAAAATCTAAGGGTAGGACCCTTTTTCAAAATGGAAGAAAACTTTTCAAAAACTTGGAACGTGAATTAACATTATTTTACCACCCTAAAGACTTTAAAAACAATCACTTGGTTGACATATATTTTTGATTGACACAAACTTTTCTTATGAAATCTGTCAGCATTGACCCCCCTTTTTTGATGACCTTTTTACCTGATCTAGACAAAGTATCTTATTTCAGTGTTGCGATAATAATAAAAATTGACAATAAAGTGATGATTTTTGTCTCTGTTACGTCAATTTGAATGTAGTTCCTAGAATTTCATTGTTACAGAGAAACGCATATTATTTCGGAATTTCACTCACACATATACACACACAGAAGTCCGAAACTCCCTTTTTTCTCTTTGGTCATTCTTTGTTGGTGCATGTATGAAGCAGTAGATATCATGCGTGACTTCACGTACTTTGCACCCGAGTGTATCTTACGGTTAACATGGCCAACACACAGCGAGGGGGGGTAGTACTAAAATTTCAGATAACATGATGTTTAGTGATCCGAGTGTAAACGAAAAAAAACTCGATAATCCTGTCAGTTGTATAATGTGGTACTTTAATATCAAAATCTAGGATAAAGATGAAAACCTGAGAAATACCAAATTTACCAATGTTCTACTATTTTTTAAACCATTTTCAAAATTTAATTTTTCCTAAATTTTACAACAGACTTTGAATATTTCTAATTTTGAAGGAAATTTCCTCAAAAATTTTCTGATCAGAGATTTTAGTACTAACCCCCCTTTTTAAAGCCTTGTTGTTGTTTTTTCATGAAAATTCTGTTCTGTTATTTTTTCGGAGACACTGTACGTAAATTATTGGATGAAAAGAATATTCTGATTATCGAGTTGAGGTTTTTTTGATTTTAGGAGAGCATTAGTCTCAACCATTGTAATTGCTTACAGGTGAAATTTATTGGAAATGGTATCGGAAATTTAACAGAGCTGTCTTTTTTTGGTGGATAATGAATTTTAATTTAAAGAAAAAAAATAATTTGCTGCAGAACAGAATGACAAGATTTGGTACCTACATTAGGCTGCTCGAAAAATGCCAGGTAATTTTGAAAAAATTTGCTAACCCTTTCAGTGCCGCGATCGGCATGTGCCGACAAGAGAGATGTCAACCTATTTGCCAGAGGTTTTTTTATTAAAAGTTTGATTTTGAACTAGATTTCATTAAATTAATTTCATTAAAACAGTTGAATAATTAAAATATATTTCAAAGATGTTTTTCATAATTATACATATTTCAACTCAAAGTAAACACATACCTCTTATATTTCTGATATTTTTCAGAAAATAAGCTAAAATGTGATGGTAAGCTCTGTGGTCGCTCTTGTCGACACATGCCGACATCTAACAAATAGCAGGTCGAACCTTCATTTTTTTCCGTGGCAAATAGGGCAAACCTTAAAAAATACGAACGGCAGTTAAAATGTTTAAGGACCTTGAAACGCTTATTCTTTCTTTAGTACTTTAAAAACCTTTAATATGGTCTCATAATGCTCCTATTTCTCGGGAAATCTTCATTTTTTTTCCGTGGCAAATAGGGCGTTAACTTCCATTAACAAAATTCCATGATGATGATATTCCTAGCATATTCTTAATTTTTTGGCCAGTTTCATCATGGACATTCTTATAAAGTGTATATTAAGAACCCCTATTAATGGTTATAGGGAAACATTTTCACAAAAGTTCATTACCTTCAAATTGGGCACAATATCTCGTCAAGAAAAAATCATGATTAATCTACCATTTTGTTTCTGGACTTTCAAATTTTGGACAGGTTTCCATGGAGATGTCAACAATGAAAATCCACCTTGTAAACGATTCAATCTGGGTGGGAGTTTTAAATTTTTTGTACACGCTTTTTCCTTTATAAGAATATACCATATAAAAATATTCATGATGAAATCGGTCAAAAAATTAAGAAAATGCTAAGAATACCACCGTCAAATAATTCAGCAACTGAAGAATACATGCTAGATTTATGATGGGTTTACGTCCTAACCTAAGAATACCGTAAGAATATTTCAGGATGACTTTTCCCAAAAATTTAAGAATATCCATGAAGAAATATAAAAAAAACCATTCTTATGAAAAAAGCGTGTATTGAAAATCAATAAGGGTTGATTAATCACATTAATGTGTTATTTTTAGAAAAATATGTGTGTTCCTTTTCGGGGTTTCCTCTTAGAATGGCCAAGATGTTGCAGTACGGGGACGGTCATGTTTTCCTAAATTTAAGTTTGGAAACCTAGGAATCATTGTTTTTAATTTATAGGATTTCTCATAGTTGAATAAATTTTTGGTAAAGGTTTAGGTTGTCTCAATCTATCAGACAAATATAAAATGATTAATAGGTATTACCCTGGCTGACCCTGGTATACGGCTGAAATTTCCTATTCCTAGGAAAAATATCTTCTACAATAACCAATCAATCAATCAATCAATCGATATAAACCCTGATGCTTTTAAACTGACTTAATTTGTTTACCTACCCATACTATAAAATGGTTTCCCCGGGCAATAAGAAAAAACTTAAAGTTATTTGGAAATGTACAAAGAGGAAGATGTAACTATGCGGCTTTTAAAAGGCTTTTGATGCTTAGAGAGCAAGGAAAAAGCTCTTTTTTTTATTGGTAATTAAAAGTAGAGTTTTTGAATTGAATTTGCTGAAGTGTTTTATCTCTACGGAGACCTGTACTTATAAATTATGAAGGAACATTTACAATTGGTGGCTAAGTACAAGGCGAAAGGTGTTCAACACAAAGTTATGAAATATGTTATGATGGTAAGGATTCTTCCGTTATTTTGGTTTTACAGTAAACTATCGCTTACTTGAACTTCTATTATTCAAATCTTTCTATAATTCGAACTTATTGCAAATCCTTGTCAAATAGGAAAATGCTCTTGATATACTTTCTATAATTCAAAGAAATAAGAATCATTCGATTTCGGATTATGGAGATTTGACTGTATTCTTTATTGGGGTATATTTCTTTGATTTTTTTCTAATTAATTTTTGCATCGGAGAATACTTGAGAACTCTTTCAAAATGTTTCAAAAAAATATAATTTACTAAGACTAAAGCCATATTTTTAAGTGCTTAAAAGATATAGTATGCCTTACAACAACCCGTGTATCATTTTTATTTTAAGTATATTGTCTTTAAGCGTGCACAATTTTTTATTATGAAGTTTTAAATCAACAATTTTTTGAAACGATTAATTTTAGATGCTAATAATTCAAACAATATATACCGTTTACCTAATTTGTCCCATTTTCTTATCTAAACTTGTAATGACCAGCCTACGCCGCTTCATTGAGTGGGCTTATAATTTATAATAAGATTGTGATGAAAGTTTTCAGAGAGGGAAATAAATCTATGCTGGAAGACTTCTTTCATCATTTTTTGAGACTGCCTATAAAAATGGTGATTTGAAAATATTATTTTTAAAAAAGGTGGGAAATAATTTATTTTAAGCCATGTCACAGATTTTTATTTTATTTTGCTACTTTCGTTTCTTTTCGCGTGCAGAAATTTTCCTGTTTTTCATACGGTAAAATTACGTTACTATCTTGCATTTTCTAGTAAGTCCGTATATTACATTGATTATGCTAACGATGACCCTCGTGCGACCGTGACAATTTATTTTCTTGATTTCACTGAGATGTTCGAAAAGGGGTATCTTGAGAAATCTTAAACTAGTTTTTAAGATCGTAGGTGCTAGGTCAAACCTATCTTCAAGTCTTCCTTGGGCCTTGTATTTAGATTCTAAAATCATCAAATTTGATTAATAGAATCTGATTGGTTGACTACGGTAAAATTGATTTTTAATTGTTCTCGGAACCAAAGAGTTATAAAATGCGGACCCGAACCGTTTTTTCTAAGGGAAGGTTTAGTATAGGCATACTAGACATCACGGCTTTTTTTCTACGTAGGGTTTTCGGGCTCTAAAAATATTCGATTTTTTGACGTCATTTTTAACTTTCGAAGCGATTGTAGTAGGGAAAAAATCGAATTTGCATCAAAACACTTAAAAGGCTTCTTTTTTTTCGTCAAAGTGGAACCAAAATGCGGTGAAAAATGCTGGATTTTCGTGAGGTGCTCGCTAAAGAGAAAGTTTCTCAAAAATAGAGTTGATGGTTTCAGGTTACTCTGTACCAGAGTGTACCTCATGTTTATAGTTTCGTACTACGCAATAAGTTAGCAGTAGATATCAGGTCTGTGTGTAGGCTAGTTTCAGGTATGTTTTTGTCTCTTTAAAAAATGACGAAGATTTACTCCGTTACATATCGAACGGCCATTTATTTATAGCTATTTGACTGATTTTTCGTGCACCTTGTAGATCAGTTTCGTAGAAAGAGGGCATAGATTTCTATTTTTAAATCTGGTTATCTCAATAAAAAGGGGTCATTTTTTTATACTGTTAAGAGCTATATGGTTCTCCATGAGAATAAATACATATACAATCTATAATTGCGGACAGAGCGGTCATTTTATAGGGATTACTACTGAAGGGTTACACGTTTTTTTTATAAGAACATCCTAAATTTTGAAGCCTTCAGATGTTCGTAGCTTTTCTGGTTTCAGGCCTAAAAATGTTCTTAACATGTTCTAATTTTCACCATTTGTGAGTATTTTTGTCCATTTTCCTAAGAAACCAGGTGTTTGTCCGCAAAACCTTAAAATGTTCTTAACTTATTCTTAAGACTTTGGTCATCGAAACCTTATGCTCTTATATATTTTGTTCTTATATAAAAAAACGTGTACTTACTCTAACCAGTTGACTTTTCAGCCGATTGACTCAGATAACGTGAATAATGTACTTTCCAAGGAATTTTTCAAAGGTAATGTACAAGGAGAACTAAGGGATAAAATTTTCGAAGAATATTAAATCTGCTAATGATTGCCCAAATTAACTAATCAAGCCTTTTTGATTTGAGCCCCCCCCCCCCTTTGAATCTTTGTGTAATTTGAACTAGTGTGATAGCCTTATCTTGAAAGGTCTTACAAAAAGAATCTTCGAAATTTAAATCTTAAAATTAAGTCCTTTGTAATGATTGGGTTGAAAAGGGGTCAACTGCAATATTAATTAATTGCTATAGCTTTTTTTTAAATGTCTTTTAATAGTTTTGTACTCATTTTACTGCTTGGATTCCTAGCAATTAATTTTCCCGCTATTAAATTGTTTCATTAAGTTTTCTGGCTACAGTACTTTAAAATGACTTTCGCAATGTGCTTTTCTTTACCTTGGATTGCGAAGGTTTCTTTTTTGGTTTTATCTCTACAGCACTTTATGGTGTGTGTTTCAGGGCCCACGCCACACTTTTTTACAAAGTAAAAATTTTTGGTTGCGCCTCCTTAGACTCTATATTCATTGGCCCCCCAATTTCAATTTCATGGCGTGGGCCCTGTGTTTGGCAATTTTACTAAATTTGTCTAATCGATACGAGAAATTTGCTAGATTTCTAGAAATATAAAAATCTCTAGATTTCATACTTGAAAATCCGTAAAACTTAAAAGTTATTTCCGCAATTTTTAAGAGGACTGAAATTATCAGCACTAGGACCATTATTAGCAGTGAATTTTTTAAAGGTGTATTATAATATGATAAATCGTCATCATGAATTTGAATTAACTATTTTATAACTATGTATTTTAAGTCCCATACTAGTACAGCATCAAATTTCAAAAATATAGCCGCTGATACTAAGAACATGTGCTAAATCAACACAAATTTTTTGACATTAAAAAAATCTCAAATCAAAACACTTTGAATATGTTTGCTTTTTGTGAGGAATTTTGGCATTGCTGCATGTAAAAAACCGTTTGAAGATTGTCCAATCAAAATAACAAAATAAAAACATGAGTTGACAAATGAATTATATCTAGTAATGCCAAAACAAACAAAAGAAAACCCTAAAGAGATGCTAGTTCTAAAAGTCGTCTAAAACAAGTCTTATATATGAGTGATTGCTTAAAGCAAATAAATTCGCGCCTCCAAAAATTTATTTCAGCCAGTACCAGTTATTATCTTTTCCAACGGAACATACTATATAAATATGGATTTGTTCAATGCTGGCTATCTGATTGTGTTTTTTATTTATTTATTTATCTTAGGACAAGTGTATTCTTTAAGTATTGTGAGATAACCCCCAAAGATTTCTTAATGTCAAGCATTGTTGGTCTCCCTCAACGTCTGTTGACAAAGAATGGTTTTGTTTTTGTATTTGAAGTGATTTATGAGGTCCTTGAAAGGGATTATTTTTAGTGCTCTCTCACCACTCATTGATGGCACCCTCTTTAAACTAAAGATAAGTGGTATCTCCAATTTTGCTTACAGTGTAATGAAGAGACCAAAGTTCTACTTCTATTTCTACCTAGGTACCCTGGCTTCAAATAAGGAACTGCGCACTATTATTTTTTGACTTTTCCAAATATATTGTTTGAAATCTTAGTCTAATGGAGTTCTAACAAGTTAAGCTTCAAATTTCATGAAATATGTGATAAACTGAGATACAGTTTTTTATTCAAAAATATCAAAAGGCTTTAAATCCTTTGACCTACATGAAAATTCACTTAACTTCTTTTTTTTTATCCCTTAAAGAACAAGAAATTCTACACCTCTCTGACCCAGTACTAAGTTTTTATAACCTAATCTTTCGAATAAGATCTTGCAATGATGCTGTTACTTCCTTCGTTGCAAACGTTAGACGCATCTGACGGTATTTTTAGATTCTTGCATCATCGTTGTATTGTATTGGAGACTTTCGAACGCCTTTAAAACATTTCAACATACCCTGCCATTTTGCGGTATTTTTACTTTCCAGTACTTTCCAAAATCTCTCTTTCTAAAGGGCGTTTCTGATGCGTGTTTCTTTAAACTTTGTAGTTTCCCTTTCTTTATACGCACTCAGAATGAAAGAGGTCCGGGTCATAGACCAATCATTAAAAGAAATTTGTATTTTACGCCAAGTTGTCAATCAAACTTAACTATAGTAAATACTTCAAAAAAATTGTTCCCTTGAACAATAGGGCTCTTTTTAGTCTCGCTTCAGTTTTGTTTGATGCGCTTGTTCAATTTTTGGGCGTTTTAAGGATAATTTCAAAGTAGAGGTATTGTATTTTAAGAGGGGAACACAATTTTAGTGGAATTTCTTCTGTTAAAGATTGTTGCGTCGTGTGATGTTTGCAAAATGATGCAAATTTTGAAGACTGCGCAATCGGCTTACCAATTGAAAAGAATGATTTTGGTAACTTGGTTTTTTTGTTTATTTGATGATCTTTTGTGTTTTTATTGTAAATAGAAGAGCAAGTTTCTTTAAGTGTTAAAATCCTAAACTTTCCTCGAATGATGTGATTGGGATTTTTATAATAGATTTCTATTGTATTTTTCTTTCGGTAATGAAACGTTCTCTCAGGTTTAATGCATTTATAATGCATATAACCAAGGCACTTCAATTTACCGTGCCATGGTGTATAATACACCAATAACAACGATCTTGGAGGAATTCTTTTAGTGAGTTCGAATAAGACAATTTGTTTAACCCTTCATCAATCGAACAAATGCACTTTCTCTATTGCCAGAATATTTTCTAAATGTTTTAAACCCGTTTTCTTCGTATATGGTTTAACACCTGATATATTTTTTAATCATTTTCTTTACATATTTTTCGTCATGTTCAGGCATATAATGACCAAAATGATGGACGTTATACATCACCATCATCAAACCAAGATAACAGCACCAATGCATCCTGGAGAATGTCCGGTCTGATCAACGAGGTACATATTCTATCCTTCTGTCCACTATGTCTCTCAGTTTGAACCATAAGTGATTTTTATGGTTTAAGTATGCTGGCTAAATCGATCTAGCCAGCCAGGGTGCAGTACACAGTGCTGATGAGTCCCAATAAGGACGAAATGCATACACCTTTTCTGCCACCCAAATCTCCAGAGTGAATTATAGTTGGACAAAAATTTTAATTTCTTCACATACATACTTTGGATTTAAACTCTCTCTTGATTTTCCGTTTTTTCGGTTTTTTTATTTCTGGCTTAAGTCCACGGATATTCAAACACGAAGGATAGATAGAGTTTCAGTCCTAACGATAACAGCGATACCAGAGAAGGTTCCATGGTTTATCCCAGAGAGTTTATCACGGGTTTGATTTCAAATAAACGCATGTGTAATAAACTTCTTGATATGATTAGTATATCTTTATAACTGGAATCTCTGCTCGAACCTCTCCTTGATTCAACACCGAAACACTTGTTTCTTCAGCTCTAACAAGCAGATCTCATCTGCTTCTCAAACTAGTCATTCTTAAGAAAATACTCTTGTTATACACTCTTTGTCAAGGAAAGTCAACCTGTCAGACCTTCTGATTTTAAGTTCGATTAATCAGACTTTTTCTATGGGTTAGCAGTCTACGCATTGAAGAAGATTGTAAATAATGGTGCTTTTGATCGATTTGACTTTTAGATTTACGTTAATAGTTTTAATAATCATCCATCACTTCCTGAAGGTCATTATACTCCGGAAGTTAAGGTGTATGCACAAAATGAACTTTCTAAGGCCAGTTAACTGATTGAATTGGAATTGCATCACAACACTGTGCGTGAATTTTAATGCAATGGAGTCTTCTTTACAGTTAACTCTCTCTCTAATACGAACCTCTGATATTCCAATCTTTCTATAATTCGAACCAAAATATCCCCCCCCCCCGAGAGTTGAATTTAAAATACTCTCTGTAATTGGTATCTTTCTCTAATATGAAGATAATCTTGGTCCCTTGAAAATCGAATTAGAGAGATTGAACTGTAACTACAACAAGATTTCTGGCTCCCTAAGTTCTCCAATCAACCAGTGTTCTATAACATGATTGCACCGAACCCTTGAGAAAGTTGTGTTTACCATGTCTTATGTTTGATCAGGGGGTTGATTTTGTCAAAACGTTATGTGAACTTTCAAGCCCAATTCCAGGTGCTTATGACGCTTTTTTCTTTGGATGTCCATTATTTTAAAGATTTCTTTGTACGGAAAATATTCTTAACAAGTCTTTTTGTCAATAATTTATCCACAAATGTTAGGTGGTTCTCAAATTTTGTTCTTTACACTCAAAGTACCACCTGATCTGAAGTGATGTATTTACTGCTGACGTAAGCAGTATTAAAGGGAGTCTCTATGAAAGAAATGATGCTCAAAACCTTCCATTGTTCAGTCGACCCAGTATTTAGACCCTATTTTCTACCTGACTCATAAGACTCAAATGGACGAAAATAGAAATACCTTTCATAATACCATCCATATATCACCAGATGGCCCTGTTTACCAATCTCTCCCCCTTTCAGAAAAATGTAACAACAATGACTTGTCTATCTACCTACGACCCTAAAGCTGATATTTTCGTGCAAAAACACTGCAAGCCTTTGTTTTCTGGCTTTCACAACTCTTCTTAAGACCCACGCAATCTTTTCAAGTCTTTACTGAAAGCCTCTAGCCTCTGACCCATGTTTCCCCTTTTTTATTAACTGGCTTGCATAACGGTTAGCCCCAATCCCACGTAACCTTTTAGCCTCAAATAACATTTAGTGCTCTAGCAACTAAAATTAGTCTGTGATCCACCCACCCTTATATTAGCCTGCCTGCAAATGATGACGTTATGTTATTTATAAAGGTGTATTGTATTGTACAGTTTGAAATTAGCATCATTTGTATCTTTTGTCTGCTTATGGAAAGGTTGATATTGTTATAAGGTTTATAACCAGTAGCGTTCAGAGGCGAAAGTCTTTTGGTTTGAGAACATTGTTGGGGTATGGATTTTGTCTTTCTTGAAGATTGGATGGTTAGTTGTTTTTTTTTCTTGTGTTAATTTGCCCTTTTTGTATTCAGAAGGGGTAAATCAGAATTGACCTAATTTTTGACGATCTTTGTACGATTTATTGTGAGATATAGCAAAGAGGGGAAAATTGTTCTTTGCAAAGTAACCCGGAAACATTTTCAGAGTAACATGAATCAATGTGTGGCGTTTAACAATTTACAATACTATGATATAGCCCTGTCAACCTTAACAAAATAAAATTGTTGAGTTCTAGTTCACAAGGGTTGAGCATCAACTATCATGTATGTGAGCTTATCAGCGTATCAATACAATAAATTCAGCCTTATTTAGTCTGACCCAGAGCTAGATTTGAAACCTTATCTCTTTTCATGTGATCTTTTGTTTACGTGAAATAACTTCAACTCAGATTTTAAGGTTTTTCACTAATTTGAATTGCATAGAGATTTTTATACTCTACAAATCTAAAAACATATACATTGATTTATTTGACAGCTGGGAATGTATTATAACTTTTTTCTAAATGAAGGATACTAATAGTGCGCCCTATCAGCGGTAATACCGAAATTTTTTCATACCATTGACGTCATTTTATGAGAGTAGTCAGGGTTTAATTTGAAAGTCATTATTGCTACCATTAAACTTAAATGCATTTTTTTTTCCATAAAAAATAATTTGAAACAGGATCAATACCTTCTTGAAAATTATTTTACGTAACTTACTTGCCTGACTATTAGGGGTCAAACTTGCACTTGTATATGAGTAAATATTTTACGAGGCCTGGAAAACCCGAGTTAAAAAAATCGAGTTATGACGACATAACTCGGTTTTTTAAGGTACACCTTAATTTTTCGAGTTACATAGCTCGGTCATTTTAGGTACACCTTAAATTTTCATAAGTTACATAACTAATTTTGACATAATTTTCCTTAACTTACATAACTAAAGTTTTTTAAGGTATATAACTCGAGTTTTTATAACTCGGGTTTTTCTAATTGGTAGCTTCAGCAAGCTCTTTTGATCTTTTATTTGAAAGTTTGGAAACCAAAAAGTTTTTCCAATCAAGCTATTATTAAAAAAAGTTTAAAATGTCAAAATTCGATCTTTTCATAGTTCATCACACTGTGCCAATTTCCTGTCTATCGAAACTGTTAGATCCACACAATCTCTTTCGCCACAATTTTAGCAGGTTTTTCCAACTTTTGCAAGAGAATAACCCACACCGCACCACACCAATTTCCACCCACGCTGTTATCAACATAAATAGCTTGATTTTCTTACCAATCACAATTAAATCAGAACTGTTATCAAAGTATTCATTCAGGTTTAATAGGACATGGCTCCAGATTTCTTTACCTTCAGTTAAAAACGCCTGCATTTCTCATTTTTAAACACCAAAATCTTCGGCCTTACTGAAACTGAACAAAATGATGGATTGGAAGCTTCGATGAGATAGCTGACGAAGTCGTACATTTACATAAAGCTGCATTCCTAACTTTGAAATATCCTTCCAGAACACGGTTGGTAATTTTGGTAACTCTTCGATCCAACTTTGGAAAATAAAGAACAGAATCGTCTTAAAATGTCAAATCTTGAACAGTTTTATGTTGTTTCTATTTTTCAGCTTGAAGGCCGCTGTAAAAGTTTAGAAGAAGACAACAAACGACTTGGAGAAATGGTCCACAAATATAAAACTGAATTTGAAGTCGTAAGTTATTACATCTTTCAATCCTTGGCCCTGTTTGGGGGGTTTCTAGGGTCTGAGCATGTCGGATATGTGAGGGTATATATACATGAGATGAGAGATTTTTTAGAGAAATTCGAAAGGTCAAAAAACCGACTCTTACCATTCGCACCATACTCAGTACCACTTTTTTTCCTAAATAACCTGGACAAGTAGTCCGCATTTCGTCTGGAAAGTGGTTTAAATTATTCTCTGTAATTTGAATCGTTCTTTAATTCGAATAAGTATATTGGTCTGTTGAAGATTGAGTTAGAGAGAGTCAATTGTATCTTTCCTTTTCTTTCAGGAAACAAGTTATCTAAAAAAGCAAGTTTCAAATGAACACGAAAAACAACTCAAATGGAAAAACCTCTACTACAACGCCCGCTCAGAAATTACAGAACTCAAACATCAATTACACCAAATGCGCCCTCAAAAGTTACCTTCGAAACCGCCCCCGCCATCAAGCTCAAACGCCCCAATCAGTTGTTCTGGAGCGCCTAGCAGTAGCGCAAGTTTAATTATAACGACTGCGAGCAATGAGTTGAGTGATTTAAATAATAATACGCCCATTGTTATTCCACCGCCCCACATACGAAGAATGCCGCCACACACTTCGCTGGTAAGTCTTACTCAACTATGGGTCGGTCCAATAAGTTAGAGCCGAAGTTTGGAGGTGAAAACTCTATGTAGGATTTGAAGACACTTATTCCTATATAAGTTGCGGGTCCCTTCCTCGTTATTGTAGAAACACTGAATCTGCCGCCAGAATTTGAAAAAATGTAAACCTGAAAGTAAAGAAATTGGTGCATATGTTGGTGGTAAAAATTCACCTCTAGGCATTCTCGCCTTTCGCGTAGTTTTAAGGCTCCCAGTTCGGCTATCATTAAACTGTAAGGAAGAGGCTTGAGTCCAAACCAGGAATTCAATTGTGCTATGACTTTGATATTAGACCAAGGGCTGGCCGTCATTTCTTGATAATAAATATTGAACAGGTCATCGACTCAATAATTACCATTTTCATCAAAATGATGTGGGTTTTTACGACAGGCGTCACAACCAGAGTTTCTCACAGTACTGTCAAATTTGACATTATTTAGCAATTATTTTTTTGATGTTTGCATATTTCGGTTTATTTGACACAAGGCATAAGGACTGGGCTGAAATTTAGATTAAAAGATACCGACGAAATAGCTCCTCGAAATTTGCCGTAAGCCCGCTAAAAATTTTAACCACATCTAATGGAATTTCTGCGTCATTAATTTTTATGGTTTTT
Organism: Clytia hemisphaerica; assembly: GCF_902728285.1. Taxonomy (NCBI): domain Eukaryota; kingdom Metazoa; phylum Cnidaria; class Hydrozoa; order Leptothecata; family Clytiidae; genus Clytia; species Clytia hemisphaerica. The sequence goes on from NW_027103803.1 coordinate 133,660, forward strand.
GTGCCCTAATTGCTCAAAGACGGTATTATGCCTTTGAAAGCCTAATCATATAGCACTTAGCAATAAATGATTACTTAGGGTCTTTCTTTATATGAACTATATTCTAGATCAATTTAATTTGTCACGTGGAGTGTCATTAAAATTTCTTTGGCAGCGCTTTTTTACTCATACCATTCACGCGCCTGTCAAAAGAAATATTCTATATGTTACCATTTCTATATGTGGTACAATTGCTTTTATAACCACAGATATCTTGTATAAAATACTAGATGGAGCTTCCATGGCCCTAACTGAAGCAAAAAATTATATCGACGTCACAATTTTGCTTGCGGTGTCAAAATACTTTAGACAAAGATGGTGCACTATTTCGCTTTACCTATCCACAGCATTAGGGAACATCTAAATGCGATTAGAATAGGGATACGATTTAGTTTAGTCTGTCACAATATCCCAGCTGAGTTCTTCATTAACTCCAAACAAACATACGCTTTCCAAGGCACTATTTATCTCTAATGATATAGAAATTACCAGAAAGCCTCGATAAGGTATATTATTCATGATACGCACCTATGCAATTTCTTCTGACATTGCATCACGGACCCAACAGCTGATTGGTTGAAAGCGACGTATTGACTGATTTTAAGTCACTTACAACCAATCAGCTGTTGGGTCTGTGATATAACGTCAGAAGTCATTGCAATGGTGGATATTATGAATAGATTGAAATTTATGTCTTCTGTTAGTATTAAACTGGAGCTTTTAACGGAAAAATATCCGTATCATCTATCGATTAAAGATGAATCGTTGTCCGCAAACATGTCAAAGAGAATGTGTTGATAATAGGATGACTTTATACTTTAATTTCTTTACAGGACAGTGGATGCAAAGAGTGCGAAAATGAAAGAAAGCGAACTTCTTCTGAAAGTGGTATGTATCAATAAATTCATCATTTCACCTTTCTTAGGTCTGTCCCCCCCCCCGCATTACTTATAATTTGTCAAAAGTCCTGGACATTTGAAATATTTGATTATCGAAATTTTAAGGTATATACCTTGATTCAGAATTTTAGAATATACTTTTACTGGGAATTAAGATTTTTTGATTATTTGAAAGGTCAAATTAAAGCTAAAAAATTCCATTGAATACATACAGTAAATTACACCTTTTTTAATGCTTTTATTAATGATCACTCATTATAATTATCATGAAGTTTCACGTATCGTTTGGTTATCTCATTTGATTTTGATTTTCCCCTCTCTTATCATTTTCATCGCACGTGTATCTCAGTGGTTAAATTACTCTCTGTAATTCGAATCTTTCTCTAATTTAAAGAAAATTTATAACCCTGGAAGATCGAATTAGAGAGTGTACTGTACTATCATTCCATTCTTCCTTGACATCCACCATTCAATCCTTTGAGTTTCCCGTCATTCGGAGTTAACATTATGGATTCTCTATAGATGAGTCACCAGCAAGAATATTTTGATCGTGGGGTTTTGTATTTGAGACGTTTAATATCATCGTATCTACAATCAGCACCCTTTCTTACATAAGGACTATGTTTAAGGACTTCCAAACTATTTCCCTAAATTCTTCCTTAACGATTCAAACCATTTGTATGCAATCTTCCCCTTTCTTTCTCTCTCTCTCTCTCTGTCTACCAACATTTTTGCGTTTACTAATCTTATGCACACCTTTCTGTCGTGATATTCTTCATTCGTTCCAGTCCTTTTTCTTGTAATTCGTCCATTTTTAAACAGGGGTGGGGCTAAGGAAGATCTCAAAATATATATTGTATAACCTCCATTCTTTGTCTGGACTGATGTAAAAAATTCTTCCCATTGAAGTTAAGCATCCTTAAGACATCATTTGCTATCGGTGTTCTTTGTTTTCCCGTGGGAGGATGCACTCGATTAATGTGACCGTATGTGCGGCCCAAAATTAGGCCTTTAAAATAGGGCCCTTAACTCCTTGACGTTCTCAAAAACTTTTTTCAATGCTTAAACTTTTGAATCGAATTATCTCGATTTTGGTGATAGCTAAACCCTTAATGTTTGGTACCGTTCGAAAGCTCTTTCAAAGCTCTATCTTTTCAGCGTGCCAGATTTTTGAATTAGGTCCTCAATCAAAACTACTGGCAGCCGAAAATATTGTTTCTGAGAGGACAAAATTTTGCCGGTGGGACGTCAAGGAGTTAAAGTTCAGAAAAAGCCAAATTCCTTTTATCGTTTCAAATCTTCAAAAAATACAATGCGGCCAGTATTCTCAGTACAGTTTTGACTCATCTTAAAAAGAAAGTTCTAATGAACCCATAATTACAGTGGAATTTTATCTTTTCGTCTTTTAATCATAATGAGATTCGATGATCATATTTTTCGATGATTTTTTTAAGCACTTAATAAGAGCTTAATCGATGAGTCCTCATGCTATGCTTAAGGTTACGTAATTAGATAACAATTGAAACCCACCAATTACAAGGATTCAGAGCAGATTATACTTTTTTTATTTAAGAACAAACTACATAAGAACATAAGGCTTTGATGGCCAAAATGTTGAGAACAAGTTGATAACATTTTAAGGCTTCGCGGACTCTAAAACACCTAATTTCTTAGGAAAATGGACAAAAGTACTCAAAAAATGGCGAAAAATATGGTTGGCTGGAAAATGGTTAAAATTGGTTAAAATTACTCTCTGTAACTCGAATCTTTCTCTAATTTGAAGAACATATTTGGCCCCATGATCGATCGAATAAAAGAGAGAAACAAATATTTTTCATCAATATTGTCTGTAAGGGCTGTCTACGCTATATTTGGTAAATACCTAATTAACGTCATTAAGAAAGTTAAAAATAATATTTTCTCCCCCAGAGATAAATACCACCAGAAGGTACGTTGCATTATTTAAGAGTTAGTCATGTTGCTATTTTATGAATAACAACTATACGGGACGAGATGGAGTTTTTACAAGCTGTTATTTGATTTGGTTGGTCGTTAATCAGTAATAAAACAATTTTGTTACTTTTTCCAAAGAACGCGTCATTTTTATTGCTTCAAATGACCAATTATTAAAGTATCTTATAAAAACTCAATCTCATCTGAACTATACAGAGCGCTTTAAAGCAATCTTATTGTAAGGCAACCTTGTACCCATGTATCAATTTACGTTATTAAGTAATTAACGCCAGAGAGTATTTTTCGACACTATAAATTCGGGATGAGCTGGAGTTTTTACAAGATACTTCACTAATTGGTCATTTAAAGTGATAGAGATGACGCGTTCTTTAGAAAAAGTAATGAGATTCTTTTATTACATCTTAACGACCAACCAAATCAAATAAGAGCTTGTAAAAACTCCAGCTTGTCCCATAAATTCAAACATTGAAAAAAGCCGGATACACGCTTTTTTTTATAAGAATACACTTTATAAGACTGCCCATGATGGAAATGGCCAAAAGATTGAGAATAATGCTAAGAATATCACCATCATGGAATTTTGCTACTCAAGCTAAGAATGCCATTTTTAGACCATTTTAAATTATAAATTGTCAATTAGGATCCTAACCTGAGAATGCTGTAAGAATATTTTAGGATGATTTTCCCAAAAAGATTAAGAATATCCATGATGAAATGGATTTGCACCATTCTAATAAAAAAAAAGCGTGTAATACGCAGGGATTAAGTTTATTGCATAGTACTTTGGAATATAGTTGAGAAATCATTAATTGCTCCCGTCTACCGTACATACCTTACAAAATGATAATCACTGATGTACGTCAAGTTTATATGTAAGTTGCATTTGATAGTAAGGCACAGAACTTTCTCTATCTTGAATAAAGAAAAATCGACACAGGCAAAATCGTGAAATCCGCTGAAGCACAAAGCGTTCTGTTGATTCGTAGTCCTTGATTTATTACCCTTTAATTCTATGTACACGCTAATTACGACATGATGTTTTTAGTTAATAATTGATCTTCAAAATGTATGATAAATGATTTCCTGTGTCAAGGGTTGACATCTTCTAAACTCCTCCTATCTCAGGATGTATCGCAAAGCTTCCGTAATAAATTTTTTGCATGGAATTCTTTAGTTTCCGTAAATATTTGTGTGACTTCCTTTTATTTGTTTAGAAAGGATTTTTCCAAATAAAATGATTCTTTCAATCAATATTTTACTGTAGAAAACTATGGGTTTAAACCGGGCTCAGAAAGCGGTTAGGGGAAATTACTGTCTCGCTTTCTGGGGAGGGGAGATCTTGCCATGGCCATTTCTATTCATAAAGAAATATTCTAAAATACTGCATATTTTAGCTTATGAGTTACGACTTTTTCGATGACTTTCCTGAAAAGTTTAACACCATTTCTTTTGTGTGTCAAAAATGACAACGTGTCCATTCTATTTCCATCCATTCACGCTGGTGATGACTTTTTAAGTTTTATGATATCATTTATCTTTCACTAATGACTTCCTCAAAGATCATTTTCTTCTGTCTGGTTACCGTATTAGAAGAATAACCCCATCGTTATTGTTTGAGCAACGTATCTAAGACTGGTAACTAATCATTAAGACTGTGAGGTTCACGTGTCAAACAGGTCGAAAGAACTCTGTCCTTGTAAAATGAAGTTTCCGTATCTCGAACACGCACGGGAACACATATTTGTTCGAGTTAAGGAAATCTCGAGTTATGGAGTAAGGTTTATAAAGACATTGTTAATTGAATGGACAATAAAACCTGTTCGAGTTAAGGAAATATTCGAGTTATAGAGGTTCGAGCTAAAGAAACTCCACTGTACTAGTGTTTACCTTTAAATTTCAAATTTTCTAGGTTCCTTATATAACCAAGACCAACGCAAGAGAACAACCTTTCTCTATATTGCTATTGTATACAGGCTGTGCTTGAACCCACTCTCTTTTCGATCAGAAGATCCCTTTTCTCAAACCCTTTTCATTAGTCTAAGGGTAAGACCAACGAAGAAAATCAGGATCTATTAGAAAATCTTTGTTTTGGAACCTTAAAGATAAATTTCAAAAGTCACGAGTGTGTACATTATATTATGAATTGTACTTAATTCCGATTTTTTTGAGTGCCCGAAAATCCTTAGCAATGTGAAGCATAAGTAACGCATTTTAATTATTCTCTTTTTCTCAGAACCAACTACAATGGCACCTCTACACAGCCGATACGCCATGTTATCACCAACGGCAATCGGGTCGAGTTCCCTCCACCCGTCACCTAAAGATCATCACCATGGGAGCGAGCATCATTTACCCATGTTTCCTTCTCCCCAGACCCCTTCTTACACGCAACCCATTGTTGGGAAACCGCCACACCCGTTGACCTCACCGACCGGAAGTAATCTATACTACGAATGCCGTATCTGCTACCGTAGATATGATACCGAACAAAAGCTGCATTTCCATCAGCAGGTACACGCTCGGGCCCGACCACCCTCTATTGGCGACTACCCACCGGAAGTAGGGCCGCCGCCCAGCTCTTTGGGTGCTCCAAACGTCGAATATTGTACTGAATGCCCGGAGAGTTTCGTAAATGACGAAGAATACCGGAAACACTTATTGGTCCACATGTTTAAATGCCGTTACTGTAACATAGTACTCGAAAGCGAGACGGAGTACGTTGTCCACATGAAAACACATAGCGATACCATCCCGTTATATGTGTGTTACATATGTGATAAACAATTGGGTTCCGTTCAACAGCTTACCCGGCATATTTTGTCGCATCCGGACGAACTGAACTTCCATTGTAAAGAGTGCAATAAGAGTTTCACGCATCGCACGCAGTTGAATCATCACATGGCCGTTCATAGCTCGCGTCCTTACACCTGTAAAGAATGTGGTAAGAAGTTTGCACACAAGACTCATTTGAGGCGCCACGAGGTCGTCCACTCGGGTCTCCGGCCCCACAAATGTCGCGTCTGTAATCAATCGTTCAGTCGCAAATCAAGCTTGTCTCGTCATTATTTCATTCATACGACTGAAAAACCATTCGTGTGTCCTATCTGCGAGAAAGGATTTAACAGGAAAGGGCGCCTCAAGAACCATTTAAATATTCATATCCGTGAAGGTTACTCGCAGTTGAAAGACTATGTGATTGAACGGCGCCCCATTACAAGAGAATTCATCGAACAAATGAATCAAGTCAAAAGTGACGATCCGGTTCATGATGACATGCCCGGTTACACCACCATGACGGACTTGCATCAACGGGCGCCCTCTTTTGTTGTGAAATCGGAACCTCACGAGTATGAAATGAAGGAACATTCTGCAAATTACACTAAAGGCGACGAAAGCGAAGAATCATCGTGCAGTGATACAGATGAAGGTGAAATCGACGAAAACGAGGCTGACATGAGCGAGGAAATCACTTTTGATCACCAGGCTCCTTCCGACGCCCGCCAACCGCCACGTTCGGCCACCCTTCCGCCTCATGCCGCAGAAGCTGAAGACTTAGATCGTGAAAGAATGGAATCAGCACACCGTCCTAGAAAAAGGACATATTCGGACCACACTATTCATGAGGGTGTGCGGGCGTTTGATCACGCCCATCCGCGCCCGCACTCAAGAGAAAGTTTGCCAACTATGGAAAGGGGTGCGGCTCAAGAATCCAGTAGATCTCGGGATTTAAGAAGCCCGAATGCTTGAAAATAAGCTATAATTATTTTTTGTTCGTTTATTATTATTGATGTTTAAAATATTGTTTTAAAATTTGTAATTAAAAAAAGCAAAAGTTTTAATTAAAAACCCACTTAATTAAATTTAGATGTAAAGTAGATATTAATTTTTTTTCATATTGGGCGCTAACAGAATTTTTTCATAATTTTTTTGCATCATTTTATTATTATTTTTTTTATCCTTGTAGGTTGGTCATCTAAAATATTTCTGATTGATGTAAGAATTAAAACGACAAATTTGGGTCTTTGCAAAATTCTTATCATTTTTGCAAGTTCTTGCTGAATTTCTCGCCGAACTTGGGTTTTGAGTTTTGGTCGAAGTCAGAAAATTTGACGTTTCTGATGGTAAACGTTTTTGTTTTTTTTTCAAAAATATTTCAGATGTACCAACCTATTCTTGCTGTTGGTTTTGTTAATTAATTTTATTGTTTAAAACATTAAAAACGTTGTACAAAGGAAAAAAGTATTTGTTAATAATATTGGAGAAGTTAAAAGAAAAAGTTGAGTAAAATAAACTACAAAAAATCTCAAAGATATTGTTTCGATTTTATTTTTTCTCTTTTTCGGGTGGGGGTCATTTTCGAACCAGTTAAATTTTACACTCTTTTAACCCGTGTGTTTTCAACCCCTTCATGTAGGGACAGATCGACTTAGTGACAGGTCTTAAGTGGACGGGTAGCATAGAATGAAATTATACAAGAACTTGTATAAAATCGTGTGATTGAAGATTTTGATTGGCCGATTTTGATTGGCCGATTTTTTTAAACAAACAATACAAAACCTTCAAATCATTATTGTCGCAGCGTACTAATTTTTTACTCGGTTTAACTTAGTGAAAAATTAGCGGAGAAGTTATAATTGGTGAAAATTCCCAGATTTTTGAGCTTCTGATTCGATTATGCTAGTTCTCGATTTTGAGCTTTTGTTTAGGCGGACGGTAAGACAGTTTGCCAAGCTCTACAGGGTGTAGTTGTTTTTGATTTTGGTTTCCCTTTCTTAAATATATATTTTCAACTCCAAGTAATTTTTTTGTTGTTATCGTAGTTTTGTGTTTTTCTTTCAAAACGGCGACCTCGTCAAGTGTTCCTAGTCTACTTCACTGGACTCAGCGTCTTCAAAAAAATTATTAAAAAGAAAAGTTTAGCCAGAAGTAGACTTGAGTCTAAATGGGACCTAAATTGTTGAGATCATGCTATTTGTTTGAGGGCACCTTAAAAGCTGAACCGATACACCTTAAATATTTGAAAAGCCTTTCCCTACCCTATTGAAAGCTTGACAATAAGGTTCAGAAGATATAAGGATCAGGGTCAATAGTCTGGATATCCAGGCTGTAAACTATTTCACGGTCTAGTTTTTGATATTTTATGTTCTGGTTTACAGCCTGGTCTCCCTAGAGCGTTTTACATTCTCAAATCAAAATGCAGGCTATGAAAGTTTTGGAAACATGGAAATTTAGTTTTTTCTAAAATTTTGAGCTTGGATTCCAGGCTAGGAGTAATGAACTTTCATTTGATAGAGAGTGGGAGTATTTCTGCATGAAAATGACTCATCAATCACAAGGAAACGAAAATTAAAGAAAAAGGAGGTTTCTAAGAGAGAACAAAATTGATGACAAATTGAATAGAAAAAAATACGCCAAATAATTTATTCTGCCCAATTAATTAGTATCAATATTAATTTCTCACGAAAAAAAAATTTCGTTTTTTTCTATATTGCTTAATCACCTAGCGAAACACTTGTTCTAACAAACCATTCTATTGTCCCCTATACAAAACTGTCTCATTAACGATAATTGGTTGCTTGCGTTATATAGTTGGGTTGCGCGGTCGTAAACCAATCATTACCTTAAGCTTCAACATACATCACCTCATTAACTCTCTTAAATTTCTAATTAAATGTCCTTTAATTGCGACCACTAATAATTACCTTTTGAAAACATTTGAACGGCTTTCATTCCCATCAAGTTCACATAATGCCCCTCAAAAGATGTGCGCTAATTTCGGTATGGAAAAATATTTGGTCAATTCCTTTTTGACCGTTTGTTTATCGCTTAGTTCCCATAGTAACCTCATTTCTTGGCACCCAAAATGCCTCGTTTTAAGATTCCTGTGGTACGCAGCTTTGATGATGGAATCGAGTGTAATTTTTGCTAAATGAGCTCAAAACTATATTTTGATCGACCGGTCAATCAACTATATATCATAATTTTCATAAAAAAGGAATGAAGGATTTTGAGGTTCTTTTGTACCCAGAAAATTATTTTAATTTACAGTAAATGGTATTCTGATCTTTCTACTGTTTTTTCCTAGTTCCTTTCCCGGAAGGTGGGGGGGGGGGTAATGAATTCATACCAAAAATGTAAGAAATCCCAATACTTTTGGTCAGTATTGTAGTATATAAAAGCCACTAACATACTTAAATGATTAGGTTTAGTCTCCCTGGTAAAATCTGGGACGAACTCAACTTCTACTTCGCGGAAACGCAATCACCAAGGCTTTTGCCCGACCAATTTTTTACAAAGCAAAACGAAAATTTATTAATTAAGTAAGTATTTTAAAACTTAGAAACAAACCTTATAGAACCTAGAAGGAGTGGAAATCAAAATATTTTCACTGTTTTGTGGTCAGTCTTTTAAGTCGTGGTATCTATGTTTGATTTTAATCCAAATGATCTTAATTTAGTTCCAGTAGGAAAATACCCTGTCGATGAAAAGTATCTGGGTAAACTTTAGGGAAGACCTGTTCAATTTTCCTGACCATCATTGTCATTTACCCCAACTTCCCCTTCCCTCGATGTTAGTTTAAAATCAAAGTTTAAAAAACTTAAAGATTATAATAGGTTGATATATGGATAACACAAGTATGATGGGTTAAAAGCTTTATAATATTTGATTTTTCAAATAGAGAGTTAGAAAAACTGGAAAAAACAGTTTGAAAAAATTTGCAAAGCGTACGTACATTTTCTTGATTGACCCCCTCCCCCACGTACGCTTTCGTACGATTTTCGAAGGACCTCCCGCCCCCCTCAGAGCGTACGTACGTTTTAAATGGCCCCTTGCCTTAAATGCTACCTTTCACTAAACATAATTAACATTGAATTTAAATATTTACTTTCAGTCAGTATAATAAGCAAATAAAAGAACAGACAAAACTCGATGGAGCGGAAAATGTTATTCCCTTCAGCAGCAGCCATGCTAGATGATTATAGCAGCGGGACCATACCCTCTAAAACTGGGCAACAGTCTTCCTCTATCTTGTTCCCTTCTGCAGTATCCATGATGGGCGAGGGAAGCGACAGAACCACACCCGGATTGGTAAAGCAGCAGACTACATCTATGTTGTCATCTTCTGATTGCTCTAAGATGGAAAACGAATGTAGAGAAAATTCGAGGATAAATTCGGTGGAAAGAAGCATAAATCAAGGTATGGATAAACTCGTTTGTTTTTGTTTTTGAAAATGTAAAAATGTTTTGCGGTGATTGAATTTCACCGGTACGAGCGGGATTAAGGAATCTTCTTAACATGTTGTAATTAAAACCCTAATGTTGTGACTGAGAGTCCTAAAAGGGAAGTATTGTTAACCAACAAATTATCAATTTTCATATTTTGAAAGATCAAATTCCCCGTCAAATCATGTCGCTGTTAGAGTGATTTTATTTAAACTTTCATTGGAGGCCGGCTCTTTCCGTGTTGTTAGCTTATTTTAGATCTTCCCTCTACTTGCAAAGGGGTTAAAATTGTACTGTTACACTATTTACCGTTTACGGGTATATCCGACATGTGAATTCCGACTCTTTTCGCCGATGTCGGGTGTTGCCGACATAAAGTTACACAAGGTACAATGGTGACCCGAACAATAAAAGGCACTATTGATATAAACGAATTCGGCACGTATAATATCGACATATATAGAAATTACAACAGGGGCTCTCTATCTTTCACCGCAAAAACCGTTACAAATTATGAAATTCTTTTGGCTTCTTATTTAATCGATGTAATCATTTGTGAGCCGGAATATTGGAACCACTATAGACGAGAGCTTTGCTATTTATCTTAAAGTCCCAGCCCCTACCATCAACAATTTCAAGTAATTTTAACACGAGGTGCTAATTATTTTTTGGTAAAGTTTTGATGATTTTACGGTTTACCGGGATTTAAAGATTACGCAAGAAATGGAGTCATTTTGGATTTTTTATATTACTGATAATCTAATTTTAATAGTCACTGTTTCCAGTACTCAATGGTTTTTTGAAAGTCTCCTCTAATTAATGTGGTTTTATTGATAAAAGGGATTGTGGGATACCGTAAAGAGATTGTTTCATCAGCTTTACTTTGTTCAATTGCAACCGTCCCTTAAATTTTCCTTACTGCCTTTACTCATGAGTCTGTGAATTTCTTAACATGTATTAAAGTTGGTCATCCAGATTGCAAACATTTGATCTTGGACTTAGAAAAAGAAAAAAAAACTCCAAAATTTTAATCGCTTTTTCTAAGCGAGAAACGAATTTTGTGAAAGTCCGAGTATTAGCCTCCTTGTATTTTCGGGCGTATTACTAAAGGCTAATTGGCTTACTCAGCCAATCTGAACAGAGGACCACTGGGTCAAAATTCTTCAGGTCGCATATCGAGGAGGCTGGGATCGTGTTTACTTAGGTCGAATTTTCTGAATTATTTACATTTTATGTATGGTTATAAATAACTGTTTTTCCCGATACCTAAAACACGGGTGATTTCGAATCAAGCTTCTATAAAAAGGCATTACTGAGGTTAAGCATACCAGGATAATCACGACGACGGACGAAAAATGTAATATGCTAGTGAAAATACGAAATTTGATTGGTTGAAACTCACTAGTCTGTTAAATTTTCGTTCGTCGTCGTGATTTTACCGATTTACTTAACCTCACTATTGAGGGTACAAAGGTTTAAGCCCCCCCCCCATGTCAAAAATCTTAACCCCCCCCCTATTTTTCTTAACCCCCTTCTCAAATAGGAAAATCTTCCTTTTCAGCCAATGAAAACAGCTGAAACAAAATTGCCATCTTTTGATAGGTTTCTCTGTGTTTGAGAGGGAAAACTGAAAAGCAAATGTTCTCGACCCCCTATATAAAATTCTGCACCTTATTTTTCTTCAACCCACCCCTTAGATTTCTATCTCTCTCAACCTCCCTCTTCAACAAAAATTTTGCCCCAAAAGTCAACCCCTCTTTTTAAATAGTTCAATTTTTGGACCTACCTCCGGGTACCCCGGTGGAGGTCCTTTAAATTAACCCATGTCCGTTCGTCCGTTCGTCCGTTCGTCTGTTGCCAGCTTTTCTCGGGATTGGCTCATTAGTTTTTTCTGATTTTTTGCACAATGATGCAAAATGGCAATGCCGAAAATGTGACGGAGCCCGATTTTCGGAAAAAAAATTTTCCGGCCGAAAATGTCGGAAATATCCCGGAAAAACTGTTTTTTTTGGCACTTTTTCGAGATTTTATCATTAGTTTTTTCTGATTTTTGGCACAAAGATGTGTATTAACAATGCCCAAAACATGGCCGAGTCCGATTTTTGAGTAAAAATTTTTTCCGGCCGAAAATGCCGGAAATATGCCGGAAATTGCCGTTTTTCTGGATTTTCATTGGACTTTTTCCTTATAATTGGTTGTTTTTACATTCAAAAACATTATTAATAACAATGCCCACCATCAAGCATGTTTCAATTTTCAATAAAATTGATTTTTGAAGCCGGAACTATTCAAAAATCGCCGGAACAACCTATTTTCGCCGGAAAGACAGTATTTCTTGAATTTCTCGAGCTGTACTTTATATTTTTTTATGAAATTTCGCACACTGATGCAAAATGGCAATACCTAAAATGTGACTGAGCCAGATTTTCGAAAAACATTTTTTTCCGGCCGAAAATGCCGGAAATATGCCGGAAAAACCGGTTTTTTGACATTTTCTCGAATTTTCTCTGATTTTTTGCAGAACGATGCGTATTCGCAATGCTCAAAACATGACCGAGTTTGATTTTTGAGAAAATGTTTTTCCGGCCAAAAAAGCCGGAAATTTCCGTTTTTGCAGATTTTCATTGGATTTTTTCGTTTCATATCTTTGTTTTTTTCAAACAAAAACATCATTTATAAGAATGTCCACGATTAAGCATGGTTCAATTTTCAATGAAACTGATTTTGGTACAGGAACTTTCTAAAAATCGCCAGAACAGCCGAGAATCGCCGGATTCCATGAATTTCTCGAGTTGTTCTCGTCTTATTCTGCATTTTCATACTATTGTTCTTATTTTTCAATTGTCTTATTACATCAATCTTCAGGTAGGTCCATTCAGCATGTAGCTTGTTTAGTTTGGTATAATAATAAAATAGTAATAATAATTCTTTAATTTTTAGGCCTTATCACCAAGCAGAGAAATGTGTTTGGTTCGGAAAGATTTTCCAGTTTCCCTGTTCAAAAGTTTCATCAACAACAAGACAAATCACCAGAATCATCTCATTCAAATCTATCTTCATCAGAAAGTGATGGAAGCTATGAAGAAGTCATTATCGACACAAAAGAACAAAAAAAGAAAAAGAAGAAGAAGAGTAACAAAAAACGCAAAAAGAAACGAAAAAGGAAATATGATTCCGAACACTCCTCCGAAAATTCCGATTCAGAAACAGATTCAGACGATCGGGATTATTGGGAAAAGAAGAAAAGAAAATCGTCTAAGAAAAAAAGGAAAAAGAAGACAAAAAAGACGGAGACAAAGCCAGCAGAAGCGAAGGTAATGAATTATTTTAAGCGTTGTCCAATGATAAATTTTCAAATTTTCAACAATTTCTGGACACTCAAAGTACCTTTAAAAAATCACATTGGGTATAATCCTGCTTTAGTTATTGGGAGACGGGGAAAGGCTCACAAGGAGTGCAACCTCGTTCCCTGTGCATTATTGCCTTTTTATGCTTACTGATATAAAAAACTGGCATTTGTCTGCTTTTCGAATGCGAAAGATAAGGACTTCGCGTCATCGAGCACCAGGGTATTTTCTGGTGTCTATCAGTAATGTAATTAAAGCCTGAGATGGACGGGGACGAGGTTAGTCAGGGTACCTTTTTAAGTTTCCAAACCGTGGGTGGACTACTATAGATTATTTTAGGCTGCTATTTTGCAAATCGAAGAAGAACATTTCCAGAAGATTTCAAATTTTATATCCCTCAGGTCACTATTTTTTGTTATTTTGTAAAAAAAAGTTTCATAGTTTAACTTTGATTCTCAAGACACACCTTTTTCAGTTAGCCTGGTAGCTGTTAGCGTGTAGCAACAAATTTCACTCGCTTTTGGATTTTAAGAAGAGTAAAAATTCTAAATCTCTTCTGTTTGTTTCCAGATTCCCAAACCAAACACCATTTGGTTGGAAGACACAAAATTAAACATCGAAGACGCTTACCGGAAAGACCGGAGACCGGACAAAGAAAACTTAGAATATGGATCTCTCTATAAAAAAGACATTGCTTGGTTTTACCCAAGTAAATCTCAATGTCTTGGAATTGCAACCGATTCAAACAGCAGTAGAAGGAAGAAGAAAACCAAAAAAGATAAGAACACATCTTTGAATTCGAAAGGACGTTATTTTTCTAAACTCAAGGGTGGAGTTATGGACAAAAAGGAAGATGTTGAGCTTAACGAGAAAGTTTCAGAGGATACAGAATTTATAAACGAAGTTGAAAGCTCTGTCTTTATTCCGATTCGCGGCAAACTCGACCCAGATTATGCATCGAGATCCAGTAAAAACGAAACTTTGGAACGCCAGAAAGAATTTTCACAACAACTTTTAGAAGATCCTTCGTGTGTCAAAACATGGATTGAATTCATAGACGCCCAAGACGAGTTGAGTCCATGGTTACACGACCTAAAAGACCAAGAAACTTGGCTTTCTTCACGTTCTTTAATAGATAAAAAGATTAGCATCACTGAGAAAGCATTGCTTAAAAATCCCGCATCTACTGAACTGATATTGAAATATATGCATCTAGTGAAACAAGTTTGGACTCATGAACAAATGAAAGAGAGATGGAAAAAGTTTGTTTTTCAATTTCCTAACCGTTCTATCTTGTGGATGGAATACCTTCAACATCTGCAGACTGAATTGGTTAGGATGACAGTATCTCAGGTAAGTACTTTGTTTTAAAACGATGAAATATTTTACATGGAAATCCGTCTAGTGGTTAAAATTTATGATAAAAATTTCCGTCCCCAATAACAAGCTTGGTTAGAAGAAAACCGTTAAATTGAGCTTCTGTCCAAATACGCCAAACCGGTTGCTATGTTAACCGAGGTTTTATTACAAGCCTTAAAATGGTAAATTAGAATGTCTGCAAAAAAAAAACAATTTACAATGCGAATTTTGTATGTTTTTTTTTATCTTATCTTTTTGTAGCCGGAAAAGAGTTTGGTGCTGGCTTTGTATGATTTCTACTCTTTACTTTTTGGACCTACCTCGGAAGTCCTTTAAATTAACCCATGTCCGTTCGTTCGTTCGGATTTTCTAATTTGGGGAAATTATCATTTCTCGCGATTGCCTCGTTATTTTTTTATTATTTTTTGCAGAACGATTTTCTAAAAAAAATAATTTGGGCAAATTTGGGCCGAAAAACTGCCTAAAAATAGGGTTTCTTGGACTTTTTGCAAAATTGCTTCATTATTTTTTTGCAGGTTTTAGGCAAAAAGATAGAGTGATAGATTTTTTAGTTTGCATTCTTTTGCGATCGTCGCCATTTTTTTCTATTTTCTTATTACATTAGCCTCCCGGTAGGTCCATTCAGTATGTAGCTTGTTTACGTTTACTCCTCTGCAGGTGTGGGATCGACAACATGAAATCATTACAAGTATTGTCTCATTTTTCCCCATTGAGGAAATTTATTCATACATTTTCACTCTTTACTCATACTTTTTAACGTTTACTCCCTCTGTAGGTGATCGATGTTTACCGCAAAGCATTTCGGATGTTGCTAGGGATACATAATGGCGACATCAAATCACACAAGAGGGAGAAGAACTCCATTGATGGAATCACCATGCTGTTGAACCAAATGATCATTTTCATTTGGCAAGCAGGTATAATCTCCTATCTAACATTTTTCACATCTGCAAACTACTACGCCATTTCCGGTTTTTATTATTCTCAGTTTCTGTCAAACTTGAACCCAGTTCCCCTTTGTTCGCTTTTCACATTTCTTATAGCACTATAGCACTCACGATTGTATCATGTGTTGCAATATGCTCTGGGTACGGAGTTGAGTGTCTGCGTTAAACGCAGGTATAATCTCCTATAATCTCCTATGTAACATTTTCCACTTCTAAGATAGATTCGCTATTTTCTTCTCTTCTCGTCCATTATTGTATGTCAAACTCGAACTCAGTTCCTTTGTTCGTTTATGATTCTGATAGCGCTCACGATCATATCACAGGTACACTCTGGGTACGAAATTGAGCCTCTGTGTGTAAAAAATTAAATTGACAGCCGAATACGTTGCTCAAATTCGACTTTGTCTATTTTTTAGATGTAAAAAAGTAAATGCGAATCTTTTTCTTCATATAGGTTGGTCAGAAAAAGCAACCAGTACAGTACACTCTTTTATCGAATATAATCTCACAAAACCTTCTGCAGCGCTTATTAATGACAACAAGAAAAGAGATGAATTTCAAAGATACTTTGATGACACTGGTGTCAGGTAATTTTTTTAACTAAATTTGGGCGAAAAATCGATTCTTACGGTGCATTTTCTTGAAAATTTTTGTCCATTTCAAGTGAAAAAATGGTCAGATTTTCCAAAATTTTACCCGAAAAGCGTCGTTTTTCTAACTTTTGACTCCCTTAAGGCCGGTGACCACTTTCGTGCGAAGCGCCCGAAAGATTTTTTCTTAGCCGTTTTTGCCTGAAGAAAAGATTACGTCATAAAAAAGTTTCGCGCGAACAAAAAAAAAGTTGAAGGAAGTTAAACTTTTTTCAACCGTTACGTCAATTTTGACCAATGGAATTGCTTCTTTTTTTAATCAACCAATGACGTTACAAATAACGTGAAAAGTTTCGCGCGCTTCGCGCGAAAGTGGACACCGGCCTTTACAGTGAACTCCCTACACATTTTTGCTCATTTCGTTCCGTACAGTGCGCTTTGGAAACCCTTGGGGCCACACCTACACCAGGTCGGTACTTTCAGCAATCTTCTCCGGGTGCTCGTCCGAAAATTTCATCCCAACAAATGTTTTTGTGGTGAATTTAACTAAAGGGAAGTCCCTCGTTGGTTTAAATTTGTATTTAATTATTTTACTCATTCCGTTAGGCTTGGGGAAGAGGGCTATGTTTCGTGGGAGAATTACATGAAGCAACAAGGTGTTCATTTCCCGGACAAAGATGTAGAAATCACGATATCCGGTATCGGACATCAACCTAAGACCAAGAATGTTTCTTTTAAAGAAATCTTAAAACAAGTCAAACAGGGACTATCTAATGAGGGAGAAGACAACAAACCTCAAAAGAATGAGTACTGGACCCGACTTGAGCTGACGCGCATGCGTGAGGAATGTTTCAGTTACCATGGTGATATAGAAGAATGTGAAGATACGGAGCGGGTTGTGTTGTTCGATGATTTATCGCTCGTTTGTTTTTCACTTGAAAGTGAGGCTGTTGTTTTCCAAATCGTTTTAACGTATTTGTTATTGTTTGGTGTATCCATACCAAAGTCTCGATATCACAAGAACCTTTTTAAACATTCTTGCAAGTTTTTAAAGATAATCGAGTCTGGATCGAAATGCTTTTGCCATTCAAGTGATTTTTGTGATTTCGTGAATATCGAGGGAACTGATTTTAAGGACCATTTGTACTTCTTGAGGACGTTTATTACTCATTTGTTAAAATTGTTCAAAGACTTGACAATTTTGCAAACTCTTTCCACCGTATGGTTTCACATGGAAAGCATATTATTTCGGGAATCTTTCGAAGACGTTTCTACTGAACTTGATAAACGCTATTGGAAGGAAATGCGAAAATTCTTGAAAAGTTTGTTAAAGTTACCGTTCAATCGAAGCTTTGTACCAATTTGGACTATGTATGCGATGTACGAATGGCAGATTGGAAATAGTGAAGACGCTGAAAAGATCTACACCACGGCGATTCAACTTTCACGGCTGAATGATAGCGAAGCTGACACATCAAATGCATTGATATTAAGGTAGATTGTCTTTGTTGTTTTATTTTTTATTTTCTTATTTTTTTTCAATTTGCTTTCTTTCTTGGCACTTATGACATAATCCTTTATACATAAACACCTGAACAACATCAGATGTAACTTCGGGTGTTTCCATAAAAGAAGAAGACTATCAAAAATCATTAGACAACAGACTGATAACATTAGGCCCTTAGGCTCTCAGCCTTGTTCCAATCAAACTACTTGAAAATATTTATAAAAAACTTAACTGTTCTCAATTGATAATGTTAAGCTTGAATTTTCTTTAGATCATTGATCAATCTATTCATCTCGTCCCATCACAAAAACGTATCTACCGAACGATCAAGAATACTCAACCTCTTTTGTCTATTTTACGGACCAACCTTAAAAGAACAATTGCATTTAAACGAACAATCACCAACTATAAATTCACTGACCATGTTCAAAATCTCACGTCATTTAAGTGAACATTTCGAAAACCTACTCGCAACTGATTTTACGGTATGGAAGGCTTTCGAAAATGATTTTCTATCCATTTACGTCACATTTGTTTACTTTTACGCCGATTTTGGTGTATTTACGGATACACTTGATCAGATTCTTAACAAATACGAGAAATCCAATTCTGGTTTTGATTACCCTGATCCTTTGGTATACGGTATGCTCTTAATGAGAGAATATAACGAGTTAAATGTCGGACAGTTTCGGACATACTCCACCTACCTCGAACGCTGCTTCAAAATGTTCCCAGGGAATGGTGTCATCTTCAAATTTTTTATGGATGCTAATAAAGTTGGTGTCAATACACTGAACGTTCGAAAGATGTTTGATCAATGTACCAAAGATCGTCAAGACATAACACCATGGTTGAATTATATTGGATATGAACAGCAAAGATTATTGATCACTAGCACTGTAGGAGCGGATCATCAGGTTTGTAAATTAATTCGTCTGTCTGGGTGTTTGCCCCTCCTCGCAATGGTCTTTTCCAGAAAAAAAATTTTACCCCCACTGTTGAGGATATTGATTTTTCGAAGTATTGAACCCCCTGGATATCCCACTTTGCTAGTAAAGACCCCCTGAATATCCACTCTTAAAAATATGCTCAACCCCCTGGATATCCTCTCTTATGAAGATTCTTACCCCTGGATTTCGTATTTTTTACTTGAAAAGACACTTAACCCCTGGATATCCGCTCCCTTGTAGATATTTAACCCCCTGGATATTCACTTTGAACAAAAATCGTTAACCGATATCCGATACCCTTAACAGGGGGGGCACGGACTATTTCTGGAAAAGCCCAATACACGGGTTTCGAATTAAATCTGGCGCGAGAGAAAAAATCAAGTAAACTAGTCATAGCTTTCACTAAATGCCCCCACAGAAAGGTCATGTAATGCAGTTATAAAGCTTTTAATGCTTTAAAAATTAAAGCATAAAGAAAAATCAGGAATAATTGATTGATTTAATTAATTATTGATTGATTGAAAAAAAATCCTTGAAGAATTCATGCAGCTTGACAATTTAATAAAATTCAAGGAAAAGCTGGAAAAGCTTCTCAAAAACATATTTCAAAAATCATGGTATCATTATCTTACTGACTTTCACATCTCCTTGTTTGTTTGTTTTTTCTTACAAAAATATATGTCATGATCATTCACTAAATTGACCTTTTCCGATAATGCTGCAGACATCTTAGATTGTAGGCAAAATATATAGCGGTGCGGTGAATAAATCAACAAGGTAACCAATCAGAAATAGCTTGTTTATTTTTCATTGGCTGCTATATATTTCAACAACTTTCTATTGCTACTTTGCCTAATAAACAATAGTAAGATGATAAGATGATACTGCGTACAAAATTTATCAAAAAGTTCTGCGCCATCTGAAATAGACCAATCCTAGTTAAGGCCCGGGTTCCACTTGTGTACGCTGTGATTGCAGTCAAAAGAAAAATTGTCATTGTGGTCCATTCAGGCGTACAGTCGAAAAGTTGAAATGTGCCTAATTTTTTTTCAAGTGCATAGTACTTTTTCATGATGCAATCTTTTCTCCAAGCTAAAAGGATTGAAGCCATTAAGATATGATTGCAGCGCAGACAATGAAGAGACGGGCCTTCAGGAAACTAGACTTTTTGAGTTTTTAGCTATATACTCTCACTTTATGGTGTTCCTGTATGACTGTCTGTGTGCCTACTCTAACCACCGTTAAATGCCTTAACTTGGAAAGCTAGAATTGGAGCTATTTCAACAAACCCCTAGAGCGTAAGTTATTTAGGCTATGGGGCCATCCATACACATACAGTACGTACGCAATGAAGGGGGAGAGGGGGTTTAGAAAAAGCGTACATCTATTGTTTAAATGCCATCATTTCTATTGTTCTCTGCGTACAAGGGGGGAGGGGGTATCAAATTTTTGGAAAATCTTTGCGTACGTACTATATGGACTATATGGACTATCACAACTGCATGAAAAAGTGGAACGTGCGCATGCAAAGTTAAACGAATGTAAACAAACTTTTTTCAGGCTTTTGAAATAGATTTACCACACAAACAGTGAAAACACTCTTAAGTGAGGTAAATCTATTTTGAAGACCAAAAAAAAAATATTGATTGACATTCAAACACATTCAACCACTTTTGGATTCAACTTTACTCATGTGCACATTCAACTTTTTTTGTACTTTGCCGGTATCTTGTTTTACCAAGTTAAGAAGAACTTTCTCGAGTTACGACCATATGATGGTCTTTAAAGCTCAAGAAGCTCTATAAACAATAAAGCTAGTTATTAATATAATAACAGACATAAAGATAAATTACAGTTTGAACAAAAATATCAAATGTACATTTGAAAACTTTGGCAAACTTCTTTAAAGATTCCAGAAAAAGCATTGAAATCATTGCTGAAATGAACTTCTGACTAAATTACAGTATTTAGTATTCAGTTTGAAAGACAAGAAACAAAATTTAACATACAAAACACTTTTTCCAGTTAATGAATCAGCTCATCATCATAACCAGTCTGCCATTTTGTTTGTTTTGATTTGCACAAGTAATTCGTGTTATGGTGTAATCACTATACTTTTTCTATATTTGCATTTATAACACTCGCTTCAGCTTTTCAATGCTAAATCGAAACTAATAAAATGTAATACGCAATAATGGTAATAGCATATAACGTAATATGAAAATATGTATAACATCTACCGATGTATAATTTACCGCCATATTTTCGCGGAACACTTAATTGGCCGGAAAGCCGATTACGACGCAAACACAAAAACAAAAACAATTCGCAAAAAATCGAGATTCCAGTCCAATATATTGCGTGAAGCTATGAGTGCCTCCTCAGTCGCTGCGCTCCTTGCGGGGGCAATAAAAGGAGCGATAAGGGGAAATGCCTTATAAAAGGTTGATAGATTTCCTTTCTTCTCTTTTGAAAGCCAGGTGTTCATTCAAAAGATGTTTTTCTATTTTAAATTCAATAAAAGAAATATGATTAAACGATTGACTTTTTATTTTAATGTTTTTTGTTTTCATAATGACCCATAAAGTCTGTCAAAATGGAAAAATGAGCTAAAATTGCTTGATACACGGCCAATTTTCGTTCTGTTTACTTGATATTTTTCGTGCAAATTTACATGGGATCAAAGCTAAAGCTAAGCAAAAATTTAATTCGAAACCCGTGTATTCTCTCTCCCTTTAATGAATCATTTCTCTTATATAGATAATTTTCACCGTTTGATCGGAGTACCATGGTTGGGTTAGTTTTATAGGAATTTCAATACAGTCAACCTTTTCTCTCTAATTCGAACCTCTATTATTCAAAATTTCGATCAACCTTGGTCCCCCTCAGCTGGAAGGTAGTGTATGTAAAATGCTCTCTGAAATTTCTCTAATTGTGCTATTTCAGAAAAAGTTTGTACCCCCTCAGTTGTTGAGGAGATCTTTTTTTGGGAAAAGTACTCCCTGGATTTCTTCTTCAATTTTTCAAAACATCCTTGGATTCTTTTCTCATTTTTGGACCACCCTGTATTTTATTGACCAATCTGGTTTTTCAACCTCATTTTACTGACCCCCCTGGATTTTCCATCTAATTTTACACTCGAAAAACCAGACCTCCTCCCGCCTTGAATTTTTATTTTCCAGACCCCCTTTGAAGTCACACCTCCTCAACATAGTAGATACAGACTATTTCTGGAATAACCCATTTGAAGAAAAGTCTTTTTAGTCCCCTTGAATATCCAATAATGTAAAAATATTTAATTTGGTGTAATTGTTAATTTTGCAATGTGGTCTTTAGAATGCAGATTGACATACAGTACTCAGTATCTACAAGTCTTTTGAATTGTGCTTTTATCAATCATTTTGTTCAGGTCAACTTTGAGATTTTGGAATCGAGGACAAGTTCACACCATCGAATCTGTTCAATCTACCAACGCCTACTAAAGACAAACAACTTTTCAAGTTGCTCTCAACTCTGGCAAGACTATATGTCCTTCTATCTGATGAATAAGAATCTGAAAAAAGCAAAAGATGTTATGTATACGTCTCTTAGAAATTGCCCTGCTAGTAAGGTAGGTACTTCAGATGTATAGTTGCTTTTTCAACTCGACTCCTCGCTTAGCGAGTAATGGACTTTTTGGACCTACCCCGGTGGGGTGGAGCTCCTATAAATTAACCCATGTTCGTTAGTTAGTTAGTTCGTTCGTTCGTTAGTTACCAGCTTTTCTCGAGATTGGCTCATTAGTTTTTTCTGATTTTTGGCACAAAGGTGCATGACCGTAAACCCTCGAATGTGACGGAGCCCGATTTTCGAAAAAAAAATTTTTCCGGCCGGTAGAACCGGAAATGTCCCGAAAAAAGCGGTTTTTTGAGATTTTCTCGAGATTTTATCACTAGTTTTTTGCGAGTTTTTGCACATAGATGCACATTAGTACTGCCGAAAAGGTGTCGGAAACCGTTTGCCGAAAAAAAATTTTTTCCGGTCTGTAGAACCGGAAATGTGCCGGAAATCGTCGTTTTTTCACATTTCCGTCACATTTTTTCAACTTATTTAATTGTTTCTTTACAGAAAAATGTTCTTTATGATGATGCCCAAAACTTAGCATCGTTTTATTTCCAAAAAAATCATCCTTTGAATCCGGAAGTCCTTAAAAATCGCCGGAACAGCCGAAAACCGGCGTAAAACGGTTTTCCTTCATTTTTTCAACTTATACACGACAGATTTTCATGATTTTTTGCACAATGATGTAAAATGGCAATGCCCAAAATGTGACAGAGCCCAATTTTTGAAAAAAATATTTTTCCGGCCGGTAGAACCGGAAATGTCCCGAAAAAAGCGGTTTTTTGAGATTTTCTCAAGATTTTATCATTAGTTTTTTGCGATTTTTTGCACATAGATGCACATTAGTACTGCCGAAAAGGTGTCGAAAACCGTTTGCCGAAAAAATTTTTTCCGGTCTGTAGAACCGGAAATGTGCCGGAAATCGTCGTTTTTTCACATTTCCGTCACATTTTTTCAACTTATTTAATTGTTTCTTTACAAAAAAATGTTCTTTATGATGATGCCCAAAACTTAGCATCGTTTGATTACCAAAAAAAATCATCCTTTGAATCCGGAACTCCTTAAAAATCGCCGGAACAGCCGAAAACCGGCGTAAAACGGTTTTCCTTCAATTTTTCAACTTATACTCGACAGATTTTCATGATTTTTTGCACAATGATGTAAAATGGCAATGCCCAAAATGTGACAGAGCCCAATTTTCGAAAAAGAAATTTTTCCGGCCGCTAGAACCGGAAATGCCCCGAAAAAAGCGGTTTTTTGAGATTTCTCATTAGTTTTTTGCGATTTTTTGCACATAGATGTGCCGGAAATCGTCGTTTTTTTCACATTTCCGTCACATTTTTTCAACTTATTTAATTGTTTCTTTACAGAAAAATGTTCTTCATGATGATGCCCAAAACTTAGCATTGTTTGATTTCCAAAAAAATCATCCTTTGAATCCGGAACTCCTTAAAAATTATTTCTTATTCAAAAGTAGTTTTCAATTGTGTTGATAGTTTCTCCCAATAGATATGCTTTCATTTTTCTTAATTTTTTTGTATTTTGACCAGTTATGTCTTATGTGGTTCATTGTTTCAATGTTCTTTGATTAGTTTTGATAACCAGGTAGGTCCATAAAAGTATCACTTGTTCTCCTCAAGATAATGTTCAGCCTTCGCCTTGGTGGAGTATTATACCTTATTGGCCAAAACTCAGTCGGCCCTAAGTGACTAAATTTTGGCCTTGTGACTTGACTTAGGGCCGACTAAAATTTGGGCCTACTAAAATTAAGGCCGGCTAAGTTTTTGGCTGATAAGGTATATTAGAGCTCCCGAACCTACCCTAGGATGTATCATATTTTTCATACGCGCATTTGTACAAATGGAAGACCCGAAAACTGGTTATGAAAAACCACAAGTCGGAGGCCCATTTTAAAGGGAATTTGGGAACGTGGATAGACAGTTTGATCCTAGTTAGAATTAATTTCTCACCGTTCTCTTAGCGAATAATGGGTTTTTTCCAGAAAAAGTACGTGCCCCTCATTCCATGTTTAGGATATCGGATATCCAAAGGATTCAATACTCTTTGGATATCCAGTCTTTAGGACCTTACATATACTGAGTGAAAAAAGAAACACTTGGCTTTCTTTTTTGTAGGATTTGTACTTGTTTGGGATGAAAGAGTTGAAGAATTTCCAAGAACTGTATGATTTGATGATGGAAAAAGAACTTCGTGTCAAAGTGATCACTGAAGAACTTGAAGTCTTGTTGGAAGAGTAGGATAAATAAACCAGGCTCGGCGGTAGCAGGGAGACTTTTGAGCAATGAGATTTTTTTCTCAAATTCCTAGGGAATTTTATCTCATTTTCAGCCTGCTCATTTTCAGCCTCCCCACTTTTACGGTTGTTCCGCCGGGCCTGAAAACATAAATTGCAAGAAATGAAATTGGACTTGACTGAAAGTAGACAAGTTAATATTGAGTTGGATTGGAATCAGGCTTTTTACATCCAGAATTATATTACACCAAGTCACACAGATGGAATTAAAAAGTAACAGAGATTTAAATTAATTTTGAATTATTATCACTGAACAACTGGTTTACTAAATACAAGTTCCAAATCATGAATGTGTCTCTATATGTTACACATCCTCTAGGTGTTTTTTTTTGGTGTACCTTTGTCACATTTCATTGTTTTTGTTTTGGATTACTACTTAAAAACTTACCCTTTAATAAGGTTGGAAAAATTGTTAATTTCAATTTCCAGATTTCTCTCCAAATGTTTGTGGGAAAAGTATAGAAACAATCAAATTATTCACCTCTCGGATGATAAAGTATTGAGTTTTAAATCAATAAAAAGTGAACGTAAGTAATAAACTTCACCTTAACCTGAGATCAGATCGCCATCGTTTCCTGTACACCGCGCTGAAGGGATATGTGCAAACAAACGATCTGAGCAATATGCTATCTCGACTTTGTAAGGATCACGCTTGTTCTAAAAAGACTCGGAACAAAGTTGCGCGTGATTGTGTTTAAAAATAGGGCACCGTATTAGAAAAAAGATAAATTTTTGACAGCGCCGCACGTAACAAGATTCTTGTTATAGGCCATTTCACCCAAGATGCACCGCGACTGTGAAATGGCCTATAGATTGACTATTTTCCTTAGATAATTTTCATTAGCCTTCAGAGGTTTACCGTGCAAGCAAGCAAATTATGGCCATTTTTTATCAGGTTACTTCACTTCAAAGGCGCGGTAGTGTAGTGGTCATCGTTCTTGACTTCCGTGCTGGAGGTCAGGGTTTGATTCCCACTCGGTGCTGCGATTCACTTGGCAAGTGAATGTACCTTGGCCCGGGTCGACCCATACCATGTGAGGGGAATAGGGTACCATCACTCTGATACAAGAGTATGGGGAGATATGCTGGACATTGAATTTGGTGTGGTGATGGTACTCATATGTTCAGTACCTGCGAGAACGCAAGGTTCTCCCGTACTGTGCGAGTATCATCATCGATACAGCACGCCCGGGGGGGGGGGGGTACTTAGGCAAATGGAGGGTACGGTATGTGCCGCCCTTAAGGGTACCTTTTTTGGACTTCAAAAGTCCGCTAAGGGTCGGAAAAATCAGAAAATCAAATTTCAGTCCCAGTAAGGGTCGGAAAAATAGGAAAATTTCAACTTTTTACCCCCTGAAAGATCGAAATTTGGTCAAAATTGGTCAAATTAGTCCCGCTAAGGGTCGTAAAATTCCCAAAATTGTCCTTTGTTTTCTCCTTTTTAGTCCCGGTAAGGGTCCAAAGTACGAAAGTCGGGCGGCACCCCCCCCATCAGCTCGCAACCCTAGTACCCCCCCCCCCACTTTGCTGTGTGCTATTGTATGATTAAAGATGTTTACAATAATGCAATATGATCTCTAGACAAGAAAATTAATTTAAAAAAACACAAGGAATTCCTTGGTAGAATTTTTTCTCTACATATACCGTGAGTTGTTGTTGAAGGGTTGATTAAAAATGAAAGTAGTATTGGAGACATGTAAGTTTTAAACACTGGATTTGATCACTATTTTCAACATTTTGTGTATCAATAAGTGATAGATGACCATTCCATCAAAGAGTGCTCGATGATCAGGATCAGATCTTCATACAGTGTACGAGAAGAAAACAAAAGTGACGATTTGATAAAGAAGAAACTTAAAGTACTATCATAATTCAACACTTTGTGTAGATAAGATGCATTATAAGGGCAACAATTCTGAAAAAAATAATAAAGATTACTATCAGAAAGTGCGGACATGTGTGGCTATTCCTTCGACTGGAGGACTAATTTTTACGGCGATACCCCCTACTTGGGTTGGAGAGTGTTCGCTATGTAACTTAGAGAGAATGAAAAAGTGCCCTTTAGAAAACCAACTTTATAATTTTTTTCCCAGCACCAAATCGACAATAATGGATCTTCTGTTTTTCACTTTAGTTATAGTGTAAAATAACAACAAACAAAAAAAAAATGGCAGAATCGTGTAATACATATTGTACTGCGGACGAACGCCCTCCAGTTGAAAAATCTGAAAATGTTTCAGCAATAATTCCTCATCCCCAAGATATTGGTTACGATGTTGAATTTGTAGAAGAAAACATCAAATTGGAGGGTATCACGTGTGTCATTTGCTCTTTGGTTATGAGGAGCCCGATTCAAGCACACAAATGTGGACACCGCTTTTGTGCAAAATGTATTGAAAAGTACCACGAAACAAGGTATCGCCTTATTAATCGTCACCCTCTTTGTCTCACTAACTCCCCCTCTCTTCTCTCTCAACCCTTCCATTGTTTCCCTTTCCTCACCTTTACCCTCTCAATCACTACATCCTTCTTCTCCTTCCCCCTCTTCTCCACCTCTCTCTTCTCTCTCTCCTTCTCCTCCACCTCCCTCTTCTCCAACTCCCTTTTCTCCAACTCCCTCTTCTCCACCTTCCTCTTCTCCACCTCCCTCTTCTCAAACTCCCTCTTCTCCACCTCCCTCTTCTCCTTCTCCCTCTTCTCCACCTCCCTTTTCTCCACCTCCCTCTTCTCCACCTCCCTCTTCTCAAACTCCCTCTTCTCCACCTCCCTCTTCTCCACCTCCCTCTTCTCAAACTCCCTCTTCTCCACCTCCCTCTTCTCAAACTCCCTCTTCTCCACCTCCCTCTTCTCCAACTCCCTTTTCTCCAACTCCCTCTTCTCCACCTTCCTCTTCTCCACCTCCCTCTCTCAAACTCCCTCTCCACTCCCTCTCTTCTCCTCCCCTCTTCTCCACCTCCCTTTTCTCCACCTCCCTCTTCTCCACCTCCCTCTTCTCAAACTCCCTCTTCTCCACCTCCCTCTTCTCCACCTCCCTCTTCTCAAACTCCCTCTTCTCCACCTCCCTCTTCTCCACCTCTCTCTTCTCAAACTGCCTTTTCTCTACCTCCCTCTTAACTCCACCTCCCTCTTCTCCACCTCCCTCTTCTCAAACTGCCTTTTCTCTACCTCCCTCGTCTCCACCTCCCTCTTCTCAAACTCCCTCTTCTCAAACTCCCTTTTCTCCACCTCTCTCTTCTCCTTCTCCCTCTTCTCCACCTCCCTCTTCTCCACCTCCCTCTTCTCCACCTCCCTCTTCTCCACCTCTCTCTTCTCCACCTCTCTCTTCTCCACCTCCCTCTTCTTCACCTCCCTCTTCTCCAACTCCCTCTTATCCACCTCCCTCTTCTCCTTCTCCCTCTCCTCAAACTCCTCCATCTCTCTCTTCTCCACCTCCCTCTTCTCAAACTCCCTCTTCTCCACCTTCCTCTTCTCAAACTCCCTCTTCTCCACCTCCCTCTTTTCCACCTCCCTCTTTTCCACCTCCCTCTTTTCAAACTCCCTCTTCTCCACCTCCCTCTTCTCCTTCTCCCTCTTCTCCACCTCCCTCTTCTCCACCTCCCTCTTCTCCACCTCTCTCTTCTCCACCTCTCTCTTCTTCACCTCCCTCTTCTTCACCTCCCTCTTCTCCACCTCCCTCTTTTCCACCTCCCTCTTTTCAAACTCCCTCTTCTCCACCTCCCTCTTCTCCTTCTCCCTCTTCTCCACCTCCCTCTTCTCCACCTCTCTCTTCTCCACCTCTCTCTTCTCCACCTCCCTCTTCTCCACCTCCCTCTTCTCCACCTCCCTCTTTTCCACCTCCCTCTTTTCAAACTCCCTCTTCTCCACCTCCCTCTTCTCCTTCTCCCTCTTCTCCTTCCCCTCTTCTCCACCTCCCTCTTCTCCACCTCCCTCTTCTCCACCTCTCTCTTCTCCACCGCTCTCTTCTCTTCTTCACCTCCTCTTCTCACCTCCCCTCTTCTCCACCTCCCTCTTTTCCACCTCCCTCTTTTCCACCCCCTTTTCCACCTCCCTCTTTTCAAACTCCCTCTTCTCCTTCTCCCTCTTCTCCTTCTCCCTCTTCTCCACTTCCCTCTTCTCCACCACCCTCTTCTCCAACTCTCTCTTCTCCACCTCCCTCTTCTCCACCACCCTCTTCTCCAACTCTCTCTTCTCCACCTCCCTCTTCTCCGCCACCCTCTTCTCCTTCTCCCTCTTTTCAAACTCCCTCTTCTCCTTTTCTCTCTTCTCCACCTCCCTCTTCTCCACCTCTCTCTTCTCAAACTCTCTCTTCTCCACCTCTCCTTTCTCCACAGCCTTCTTCTCCACAGCCTTTTTCTCCACCTCCCTCTTCTCGAACTTCCTCTTCTCCTTCTCCCTCTTCTCCTTCTCCCTCTTCTCCAATTCCATCTTCTTAAACTTCCTCATCTCCACCACCCTTTTCTCCTTCTCCCTCTTCTCCACATCCCTCTTCTTCACCTCTCTCTTCTCTACCTCCCTCTTCTCCACTTTCGCTCTTCCCCAATTCCTTCTTCTCCACCTCCCTCTTCCTTGCTCACCTTTCTATATCTATAACCACTTGCAAACAAATTTTCATCCCTTTCTATAATGGTGCTGTAGGTGTGATGCCTTCTAAAATTTTAGAATGTTGATAGCTCTGACAGTCACTTTTTTTCTTCTCATTTCAGTGATGGTATTGTCTGTCCCTTCGACCGTCAACCGATTGAGGTAAAGATTCTATATTTTGTTTGTTTTTGAATTAAAAAACGGATCAATTGACCTTCTTTACTTAAAATCCAATAAATTTCCTTCGCTCCGGACTTAATTTAATAACAAAATATTTCTAGATTTTCAAAGATATCGGAAGGGAACGTGAAATTCTTGAAATGAAGGTCTACTGTAAAAATCGTCCACAATGCAGTTGGCAATCAGAACTCCGATATTTCGAGGTACCACTATCATTTGTAACTTTTTTCTTCTGATTGATGGTAAATTTCACAGAAGTCACCAGTAGCCTTCTAAGGATATTGTAGAAGGAATTAAAACCTCCTTAGGGGGTTCAGAATTTGTTGTTTTTAGTGGTTCTTTGATGATTTTGAAGGGGTATTTATTAGTACGTCGCTCACAATTTCTTACAGGATCATATGAAGGAGTGTCTGTTCGAAACGATCGATTGTGATATGAATTGTGGTATCAAAGTTCTACGGTCAGATGTAAGGTTTTATTGTATTGATCCTGAAATCATGTACGTGTTCTGTCTTTGGTATAGGTTTGTAGATTTCAGAGAATCATTGACCATTCCCATAGTTCGGACCCCCCCCCCTTCCCTAAGGGGGGGATGACACCTTCCAAAAAAAGTGAAGAAAGGGGGGGTCAGAGATTTTCACTAAAAAGGGGGGGGGGGGTAGCAAGGAGGGGGGTCGTTAAAGAAGGGGGGCTTACATATATTGTAGATTATTTTCCAGCACTGTTATGAAATTTGGTCTACATGAAAGGAAGTTCTTTATTTTCTCTAAAATTTGGTATTATATTTGCCAGACTTAATTTTTCTTTACTGTTTCCCTTCCCTTTTTACCATAAAAAATTTAGCCCGAAACCCTTGGGGGATAGGCATTTTTAAAGGTTGAGGGGGATGCCAAGAAGGGGGGATCATTTAAGAAGGGGGGGGATAAATTTTGTTTTGATAGAAAAAGGGAGGTACAATTTTGGGTTATTGTATGGATTTCCTCAAGACAATAAAGCGTGGCTTTGATCTTTTAGTTTAGGATCATTTCCTTTTTAGATGAGAAATCATTTGGAAAATGATTGCCTGGTGGAATTTCCTTGTCAATATCAATCGATCGGATGTCTATTCACTGTAAGTTTTCTCTAGGTTTAGAGGTCTAATTCGAGACGAAAATGGTTCCCAAACACTATTGTGTGGACACCAATAATTTGAAACGTCACCAAGCAAGAAGTTACAAATCAAAGCAGATCAAAACCGTTTTTATACACCCCTGTCGCACAGCCCCGGTGGAACTTTTTTCCTCAGTGAGGATAAAAATTCTTATCAAAATCATAAATGGGGATGGAAATTCTATTGTTCCAAGGTTAAAAAACCCAATGGGGATGTTTTTGGAGTGCAATTTTTAAACATGGAATTTCGAGTTGGGATGAAATCAAGGTCGATTTCCCAGTGGGGCTGAAATTCAAGGGTATTTTCCAACCGGGGAGGAAATTTTGCTTAATTTTCCGGTGGGGCTGGTGTTCCAGCGGGTCTGTGCGACACAGGGGTGTTTTTATTGGAATGGAATTGCTGCGTTCTATTGATCCGAAACGTTTAAAAAACCAGTATGAACACTTTCTATCCGTAACAAAAACCATACCGAAGCTATGCTAACCGTAACGTCTGAACATGTTCTTAAATTGTGTGGAAAGATATTCACATCATGTTTATTTTTTTCAGGGCTCAAAAAGATCTTTAACGGAGCACATGGTCCTATCAACCAATCAACATCTCTTGTTCCAAATGCAGCATGAAGTGAGAAAGGTCAAGCAAGATTTCGATGAAAAATTGAAGGCTAAAGATTTGCAATTAAGGATTCTTGGTGAACGCTTGAAGACAGTTGAAGGTGAAATTGTCGTATTGAGAAATGAAAAGAAGAAGATGTCAGCTGAAATCAAAACCAAAAACGACAAGATGAATCAATTGGACGCAAAGTTAATAGAATTGGAGGATCTGGTTGAGGATAACCAACTCAAAAATTATAACAAACTTGGGGATATGGCGAAAGCAATAGACGGTTTGAAAGTTGAAAATCAAAAAGCTGTAGCGAAAATAGATACCTTTTCACATCCATTCATTTTGAAAATTGATAATTTTGACGAACAATTTAAACAAGCGAAAACCCAAAATAATATAATCAGATCACGACCATTCCTTTGTTTGGGCCAATACAAGGGGCAATTGAAGCTATATTTAAATGGCAATAGTAATGGGATAGGCACTCATATATCAATATTTTTTTGTCTTATTGAAGGGCCTCTTGATGACATGATTGAATGGCCAATGAAATGGAAGAAATGCACAATTGAACTGATCATAAATGACACAGTCATAGGGTCACATATATTGAGGGGCGTAAACGAGAATTTCAAGAACTTTAAACGTCCGACTTTTGCTGAAAATGAAACCGGAAAACGAGGACCATCGAAATTTGTTGACCATAAAGATATACCCCATATCATTCGAGATGATATAGTAACGATCAAATTTGAAATTCATTAGATGGACTGTGAACTTGGGATATTTTTCGAGTCCCAATTATTATTGATAGAAAGTTGCTGAATTTTCTAGATTGAATTATTCTAAACGATAGGCTTATTTCTATTGACCCGTAAAAGTCTGTTTCAAGAAAATTAGCGGTCCATACAGTTTTAAACAGTACTCTCGATGGAAAATAAAATATAATAATTTAAACTCTGTCTATTACCGTGATATGGGTGCTATATGATAATTCGAAATTGCTACGGGGTAATATCAGTTTGTATAAACTAAAATTTATCCTACTTTTGCTAATTTTCTGTCTGAATGAGTCGTTGGGCATATTAGACTAAGTATAATTTAAAATAACCTTCCTTCATTTCCATTTTTTTGGAAAATTCTTGAAATAGATCAATCCGATAAAAATGGTTTTTCCGACGAGGTATTACTGTTAATTATATCTTTCTCAATGTTTAAATACCAGCACGTGCTTACTGCTTTTTTTTCTTTATAATTTTTTGTGTTTACTGTCATTATCTAATTCGATTTCTAGGTCTTAGATATATTTCTTTGACTTTTTATGTGCTTTTATTTAGTATTTCAATAATTGAGTCCTCAGAGTAATGTGAATATTGAAGATTTCCGAAGAATTAAGCTTCAGCAGAACAATTGATGTATGTGTTTTGATTACATGCTCTGAAGTGAAGTAAAAGTCTCTACTTATGCTTCTCTTTCCCAGCTCTAAAATTTGATATTTACCTCGATTCAACCTGATATCACAACGTTTTCTGCCCATACCATGTTGAAGTTCTTATTTCACAGCATCAGCTGTAGTTTTCAGGTTCTTTTCTTTCTGGCCTTTTCAGTTTTTTCTATGTTTTGTCTTTTTTGGTTATTTTTTCATTCTGCTCATTGTTTTATTCTTTGTTTTTGCATTTTTAGGATTTTCAGTGTTGTTGAACATTTTCAGTTAATTTATATTAATTCATGTCGATTTATTCAATAAATTTCAAATAGTATATGTCAGCTTTGCTTTATCCTGTATTTTTCATTTGAAAATTTTTGGTCTGTATTTTATACACAAGTTGATAAAGAGCAGTGTCATTCTCAGTTCTGCATTCATTCCAAAAGGAGCACTTGAAGGTCGAACATCAATTTTTCAAATATCAATTTTCGACATGACTTAGTCATTCAATTCAAGACTTAGTCAATTCATCAAACAGTTTTCATACCCAGGCTAACTGGTAAATTTGATTTGGCATTTCAGTGTTTGCTTTTCTTATCTGCCATCTTGCTTAGGTTTCGCCATTTTGCTTAGTCATTCATGCACTTCTTAGGACTTTTCAACCTACATTTTTCAACTTTAAACTGTTTACATAGACACTTAAATTATAATTTTAAACTCAATTCATTATATCAAATTAGATATTTTTGTAAGACTTTGTTAATTTTTTCATTTTAGCTTGAACATATGTACCAAGTGTTACGAACACAGCCAAAGTCTTCGCCTTCATTTGCCCCTGACCCAACATTCTAAAGATAATAACGAAAATTGCTAAGCGCCTTTGGAGGATTACCGTGCACGTAAGAAAATTATGACCATCTGTTATCAGGCTACCGCGTGTTTATCCGCAAATAAGGAAGCCTTTCTACTTCACTGTTCGATCAATGTCAATTGAAGAAATACATGGTCAGGAAATCGGGTTTGCGCGAGGCCCGAGGTCGAGATTTTTTTGGTCACGTGATCGAAACGCATGGGTAGAAGTCGGCGGAGAAGGAGGAGGAAATTTGAACACTATAGTATAACATCATGTAACTAACAAGAACAAATCTAACCCATAATCATAGAAAAAAAAAGAACATTAACAAAAATATCTTTAACAAGCCAATACATTTTCAACAGCTTTTTTATCGCTATTTTTCTTTAAGTTGTTTCGTAGACTCCCCTTTGATTTTTTGGCTTTCTCTTTTATTTTGTACTTTTGAATGATATCTTTAGCAAATGAAAATGAGCGCACTCTAACATACAACTCTATCAAACATTTGAGTAATTCTATCAAAATCTCTTCAGGGACATTGTCAAAACTTATGATATTCTGATAATGGCCAACAACAGTATCATTTTTAGACAGAACACTTACAATGAAGGGTATATCGATCAATCTTATATTAGCCTTAGAGGTCTCTTTTCTGAATATTTTTTCTGTTTCAATGAAAATGGCTTGAAAATCTTCATTTACACAACATAAACCACCCCTGTTTTGAGCTTCAATCAATGTCTGTCCTTCATCGCTAACGATACCATTTTCTAATATACTTATAATGGCCTGGTTACGTCTTTTTGTTTCTCGCCTTTTTTACTAATTTACGCACAACATATCCTGACAAGTATTGCAGGGCATCTCTCTCAGTCTTAGAAATGGGCTTGACTTGGTTTTTTTCTTCATCAGGCTCAGCTTGAGGTGATTTATAAAAATGAACAATCTTCTCACCTAACCTTGTTATCAAAAGAGTAGCAGCAGGAAATGATAAGGACGGAAAGTAACTGCAAGAATCAAGGGCAAACGCATCAAAAAAGTTGTCGAGAAATTTACCAACATTTCCAGATTTTTCAAGGATTTTGAAAATTTCTTTGGCTTCTTTAATGAGCGTTTCACAGACTTGGTTGTTATAGCACTTGAAATTATCTCGAACTTCTTTTGGATAGCAGAGGTCTTTTTCAAGCTCTGCTATGGCTTTCTTGATCAAGTCATGCAACGAGCCACCATCTAACTTAGATTGATAGTAATTTACATAGTTGTACTCTACATGCATGCAAGACATGTGCCTCGTTAACCCCCCTTTTGATTTTGTTATTTTACTACAATATTTACAAACAAACTGAGGTTTTGATGATTCCCCCTTCTCTTCTGAAGAAGCTTCACTAGTGGAGACTTCTTCGACCATGCCCACAACAACCTCACCCAATTCGAGATCCTCATCTAAAACCTCAAAGAATGCAGAAATATCCTCATTGGGGTCCAGTAAGTCAAATTCTGTATCAGATTCAACCATTTCTTCAAAGATTTCAGTTTCAAGGTGCTCAGCCATCTCAGTTCGGCAAATTGCACAGATCCGCAACGCTGCGAAATTCTGCATTTTTAGCGTTGTGATATTCCGCAACATAATTTCGCAGCTCTGGCCTTTGGACCAAAATCGGCATTGCAGGGCCTGGACCAGGGTCCCAAAATAATGTGCATTTTGAAGAACAACCTAAAAGGAAACTTTTCACCCTAGCATTTTAATTTCCTACCTAGCGATTATTCACAATCATTCTTGGAAGAAATGCTACTTCGTTCAAAAAAGCGCTACTTTGTTCAAGACAGCAAGTTTTTGCCTGATTTTGCATGTGTTTAGAAGAAAATTGGTAGGCGCTCATAATTTTTAAAATCACAAGCTTCAATTGGAAGCGTTACGTAAAATAGCAGCCCAACCCTGGGGAAACGCTGCGAAAAACCGCAACGTTGCGGATCTATGCAATTTGCCGAACTGATCTTGTTTCCATGAAAAACAAAAGGTAATGTTTACTTTTTTGTACAGTCCTAAGGTAGCAGACTCGCCTCCGCCGAAAATCTACCCATGCGTTTCGATCACGTGACCAAAACAAAATGAACTTCAACCTTTTAGCCGGGACTTCCTGACCAGGTAGAGAATTCAATTGACATTGGTTCGATTTACGCTCCTGTATATAGTACGTCATTACGTCATTTAATCCCTGGTGAAAAAAAAAACTCGGAGTCAATTTTTACCTACTTTTAATTTTGAGACAAGCTGGAGTTTTTACAAGCTCTTATTTGATTTGGTTGGTCGTTAAGATGTAATAAAAGAATCTTATTACTTTTTCTAAAGAACGCATCATCTCTATCACTTTAAATGACCAATTAGTGAAGTATCTTGTAAAAACTCCAAGGCATCTCTTAATTTTTCATCCCTGGAGTCGCTCCAAGTCTACCGTGAAAAGCACAGGTCGAAATCATATATCGACGCTGTGCCGACCAATCGAGATTCTATTCAGCGCGCAATCAACAAGACAAACGTAACCACGACGACCATCCAAGATCTTGGATGAAGTTCAAAGTTGATTTTTTTTATTCCCGTCGTTGAAAACACAACTAAAAAAAGTCATCAATGCTTTTTAAAAAGAGTCAGTGATAGAGAATCGTAACATAAAGTCTGTCTATTATTTCGATTCAATTAAAGTGACATTTCCATAATTAATAGTTTAGTAATTACTGTTATACATTTGGGGATCATGTAAAAGATTTCTTTCGAGAGAAACTCACTTAAATTACACTTGGAGGTTTCTGGGGAATTCGTGAATAGTAAACTGCATACTGATACAGTCTGCTAGACATTAATAAGGTAATATTTGCTCTTCATCATTGATTCTTTCTACAGTGATTAGATTGACACATGCGCGATAAAATTTCTATTATTGGTCTTCAGAGGTTAATATATTCTTTGAAAACTTAACCTCTGATACTCAGGGTACTCCAAGTCATCAAAAAATTTGCCGAAGTCTTCTTTCGTAAGTGAAGTCGATAAAAGCTACTTCGCAAATGTTGTCAGGGTTCAAATGAAGGAAGGATAGCCTCTATTATACTATTATACTTCACTGGGCATATTTTGTATATTTGCAATTTTATGTAAAATTCAAATATAGAATCTATCTATCTATATATTTAATTAAACTCAGGCCCGAAGGTCCATTCTCGCTACATATAAAAATACAATGATAGTCATATAAAAACCTTTATTTATTACATGTTGAACTATAAAGGGGGTATAAAAACAAATAAAAGAAAGCCTGAGAGGAAACTGAGAATTTAAGGCCGTAATATGTAAAAGTTTGGTATTCTGACGAAAATTGTGGTTTTTAATTTAGACTGAAAATCTTGGATTGAGATTTTTGAGAGTGAGATTGAGAAATTTCTATTCTATGTTACAAGTTCGTAAAACCGCCGTATGAAGACTGATACTTCGGACATTCTGGTACAGAGTAAGCTACATACCCAACCTCGTCCCCGTGTATTCAAGGTTCTATTTCAGTAAGCATCAAAAGACTGATACGCAGGGAACGCACGACGCGTACGTACAACAGGGAGTGATCTTTCCCGAAGTTCGCTCAAAGGCTCAACATACAAATCTTTTTCTGAGCAATGATTGATTAATTTAGCCAATTACGTCGTAATTTCGAGTTTGACAAGAAATTGATTTGAATGTTGGGAGCGAAATTTTGGAGAGTTAGCCGCAAGTACGGTAATACGCACGTAGGTAATCGACCGCCGAAGGCGGTTAATTCTCCGAGCTGTATAGGGGGGGGGGTTTCATGGTTGGCGGAGGAGCGGAATCGGCCCTTTTTTCGGACGGAGTGGCGGAATTTGGCGAAAATTAAGACGGAATTACGGAGTTTGGGTTCTCTGACGGAGACGGAAAATTAGACAATTTTAGTGCGGAAAAACGGAATTTAGCAAAACAAATTGCGGAAAAACGGAATTTAGCAAAAAAATTTGCGGAATTTCGGAATTTTCGACAAAAATATTGAATTTCAAAGGAAATGACGGTGACGGAAATTTGGTTCAATTTAAGACGGTTTGACGGAAATTGGGGAAAAAATTGACGGAATTGCGGAATCGGGTACCCCCTGAAACCCCCCCTGTATACGGGTAAAAAAGTTGGATTCAAAATTTATCACAACTGTGCTATCCTTTTGAATATTTTAAAATTTGACTCGCCCATTCATGCCTATTCTGCACGTTTTGCAGAATTTTGTCGGTTAAAGGTTTGAGCAGCTGAGACAAATTTGAGATATTTGTAGAATCGCTGGTTTTCTGAAATGTGTGGCGTTTTACTACGGAGATAAAAAAGCATTTTTTCGGAGATAACGACGTTAATTATGAATAGATGAAAAACATGCTGTGGCGCCCTGCTAGGGAGATAAATGTTAAGTAAATAAAAAAACTTAAAGTATTTATCAGCTTCTGATTCAAACCACAAGTGATTAAACAACTCAAAATATACTAGCTCATCAAAATCACTAACCTCGTCAAGCAACTTAGCAAAACTGCCACAGTGGTTTAGCTTATACATGTATTTTTTTTATAAGCATACAAAAATCCGAAAACAGGCTCAGAGATGCTTAGGTTCAAAGCTTTATAAGGCTGAAAAATGCTTCAGGGGATGCTTAAATCTAAAACATAAATTTAGGGAAATACTGAAAGTACGCAAAATTCCTGCCAAAATCAGGAAAAAAACATTTTTCGTAGGCTCAAGTGATGTTTGCCATATGCCTAATTTTTCCCCATATCTGAGCCTAGATATGCTTATAAGTGCAATGCTTATAAAAAATATCCATATTTTCAAGTTAAATCACGCAAACGAGAGTGTCGAAGTGTATGAAATTAGATACCTTACAAAATTCGACCTTTCAATTAGATGGTTCAATTTGACAAATCGACCCTTCAATTTGTCAAATCGAACCTTCAATTTGTCAATTCGACCCTTCAATTTGACAAATCCAACATTCAATTTGTCAATTCGACCCTTCAATTTGACAAATCGACCCTTCAATTTGACAAATCGACCCTTCAATTTGACAAATCGACCCTTCAATTTGACAAATCGACCCTTCAATTTGTCAATTCGACCCTTCAATTTGACAAATCGACCCTATTTGACAAATTGATCCTTTAATTTGATGGTCGGCTTGTCAATTTGACAAATCGACCCTATTTGACAAATTGATCCTTTAATTTGATGGTCGGCTTGTCAATTTGACAAATCGACCCTTCAATTTGTCAATTTGACCCTTCAATTTGACAGTTGGCTTGTCAATTTGACAAATCGACCCTTCAATTTGATGGTCGGCTTGTCAATTTGACAAATCGACCCTTCAATTTGTCAATTTGACCCTTCAATTTGACAGTTGGCTTGTCAATTTGACAAATCGACCCTTCAATTTGATGGTCGGCTTGTCAATTTGACAAATCGACCCTTCAATTTGACAAATCGACTCTTCAATTTGACGCTAGTCCCAGTCCCTCTTTCAAAGAGATTTAGTCTGTAAAATGGGCTAGTTCTCCATGTATCTTGCCTATTAGATTAAGGAGATAATGCTTTTTATGTATTTTTCTTATTCCCCATAGTCCCTCTTTCCCCATATTCCCTCTCTCCCCATATTCCCTCTTTCCCCATGTTCCCTCTCTCCCCATATTCCCTTTCTCCCCATATTCCCGTATTCCCATATTCCCTTTCTCCCCATATTCCCATATTCCCGTATTCCCTTTCTTCCCATATTCCCTCTCTTCCCATATTCCCTTTCTCCCCATATTCCCTCTTTCCCCATGTTCCCTCTCTCCTCATATTCCTGTATTCCCATATTCCCTTTCTCCCCATATTCCCTCTCTTCCCATATTCCCTCTATCCCCATATTCCCTTTATTCCCATATTCCCTCTCTCCTCATGTTCCCGTATTCCCATATTCCCTCTCACCCCATATTCCCTTTCTTCCCATGTTCCTTCTCTCCACATATTCCTGTATTCCCTTTCTACCCATATTCCCATATTCCCATATTCCCGTATTCCCTTTCTCCCGATATTCCTTCTCTTCCCATATTCCCTCTATCCCCATACTCCCTTTATTCCCATATTCCCTCTCTGCCCATATTCCAATACTCCCATATTCCCCATATTCCCATACTCCCATATTCCGAATATTCCCTCTCTCCCCATATTCCCATATTTCTTTTCTCCCCATATTCCCATATTCCCGTATTCCCTGTTTCCCCATATTCCCTGTCTCCCCATATTCCCATATTCCCTGTTTCCCCATATTCCCGTATTCCCGTATTCCCTTTCTCTCCATATTCCCATATTCCCTGTCTCCCCATATTCCCGTATTCCCATATTCCCATATTCCCTCCTTTCCCCATATTCCCTTTCTCCTTATATTCCCATATTCCCGTATTCCCTTTCTCCCCATATTCCCATATTCCCTTTCTCCCCATATTCCCATATTCCCGTATTCCTTTTCTCCTAATATTCCCTTTCTCCCTATATTCCCATATTCCCGTATTCCCTTTCTCCTCATATTCCCATATTCACTTTCTTCCCATATTCCTTCTCTCCCAATATTCCCATATTCCCATATTCCCTCTCTCCCAATATTCTCGTATTCCCATATTCCCTGTCTCCCCATATCCCCATATTCCCATATTCCCTTTCTCCCGATATTCCCATATTCCCGTATTCCCTTTCTCCCCATATTCCCATATTCCCTTTCTCCCCATATTCCCATATTCCCGTATTCCTTTTCTCCTAATATTCCCTTTCTCCCTATATTCCCATATTCCCGTATTCCCTTTCTCCTCATATTCCCATATTCACTTTCTTCCCATATTCCTTCTCTCCCAATATTCCCATATTCCCATATTCCCTCTCTCCCAATATTCTCGTATTCCCATATTCCCTGTCTCCCCATATCCCCATATTCCCATATTCCCTTTCTCCCGATATTCCCATATTCCCGTATTCCCTTTCTCCCCATATTCTCCTCATATTCCCATTTTCCCTTTAATCCCTTATTAAGGGATTCTATCTCTTTGGGGAATAGACAATATTACCAGCTGATATTACTTGTGTTATGCATAAGTGTTAAAATTGCTTTCAAAAAATACAGTCTAACACCCCATCTCCCTCGAATCAGAGCTCAAATCAGCCTTGTTTCGAATAAACGCCCCCTTCGATGGGGCATTTATTGAATTTTTTTTTCAAAAAGGGGCGCGTTTATTCGAGGGGGCGTTTAACAGAAGGGGCGAAGACAGTAGATTCTCCATAACTCGAACACCCAATCCAAGAGGAATCGAAAATCGTTATATAGTTATGGAGAGTTCGAGTTTGGTAGAGGATTTTGAAATTTTCGCAATTTTTTTTTCTCTAATTCATGGAATGAGTTGATGGAAATGAAATATTTGATAAAATATCTACTTTTTGTACGATAAGAAGAAGGTCAAAAACATATATTTTATCATCAACAATTTATTAACTGAGGAAAAAATCATCAATTACTGTTTGTTCACTATTAATATCAATTTTTTGTTTAATGTTATTATTTAATTCCTTCAAGGAACCAGCATTGCTTCCCCGAATCGGGAGAATAGGATTAAAATTTTAATCACAATATCAGAAAAATCGAGTTCTAGAGGAAATACTCCAAGAAGGGACCAAGAAAATCATTCGAGTTACGGAAGTTCGAGTACGAGTAAGCAAGCCTTAACGTACAAGATGAAAAACTACAACTAAAGATCGCGATAGGAAAAATCAAATAATTTCGCGAGATAAACTTTCGCGAAACAATGATTTTAGATTTTTCGCGAGACAAACTTTTCCGAAAGGGTAAAATTCGCGAAATTCGCAAAGGTTTATCTTGCGAAAGTTAACCCGAATAAAGTACTCTTAAAATCAGAAAGACATTTGCAAACCTTTAATTTTTTTTTTTTTTACAAAAAATTCAAAATAAGCCTTGAAAATTACTTAACCCAAGCCTTAAAAAGTACAATATGTAGAGCGAGTTGTACTTTTGTAGACAAAAGAGTTCATAATTTCAACTTAGGTTTTCAGTTATTTGGTATTTAATTGTTACATTGAAACAAAAATATTATTAAAATTACTTTTTCAAAGTAGTTTTATGCTCATTTTATTTCTAACGAAAATGGAACCTTTTATCGATTTTTAAGCACTGTCGTGACATTGTTCGTAAGAAAAACCATCTTGGAAAATGCTCGCAGTATCACTTTTTAATGGATTCAACTTACTTCGAAGATAGTTGTTTCATTGAAAGCCTAAAATGAGCCATAATATGTTTTTGTTACCAGGCTTTATCAAGCATTAAAAATTACAATGCAATCGTGTCAAGATAAGGCTAAATACAAAAGCTAGAAAAGACTCCATGGTAAAAATAACTACATTGTAGCCAAAACACAAGGTCTAATCTCTATCAAAATGCATCGATTGAGAATTTAATTTCAGATTTAGGGGGTTCTAATATGGAAAAAATATTCAATTTTGACTGCATTTAAGTGTCATCATTTATGACATAGTTGTCAATAATGGCATAGATA